>NW_008358866.1:2920853-2922995 GCF_000622305.1 Nannospalax galili | reverse complement strand
AAATTAGAAGAGTGCCACTTTAAGAGCTTCTGAGCTCTCTGCTTCAGCTGTCAGAGATGACAGGTTGTACCTGTATGATAAATTAGATCTTCTGGAAGATGCAGCTACGTGCTGTATCCATAGTAACTTTTTTGTTTCTGTTAGTAAAAATCACCTAGGTAACCCCAACTCCAAGTCAGACAAAAAGGACCTGTGGGACCCCACAGTTCAGTTCCCTCTGGAGATCTCTCTCTGACCTGTACCTGCCTTCCTTTTAATAAATTCCTCGCATAACTTCAGACTTTTGCCTGAGTGTCCTTCTTGTTGAAGACCCAAGCCTGGTGGGCTTGGGGGGCACTCAACAAATGGCGCCCAATGTGGGGCTTGAAGACCCCCGGCTCCAGGCTGCCTAAAAAGATTTTTGAGGAGAAAATTGTTTTTTGGGTAAGTATGCTTTTGTTAGGTGAGTATGTCCTTTTCCCTTCTTTCCTTCAGTATATGGTTTATAGCTATAGGTTGCAAGTTCCAGGGTTTGGTTTATGGGCTCTTGGTATGAGATTTTTAGATTTTAGAGTAGGGGAAAGAGTCAGGAAAAAAGTGAAAAAGGCATCTCAGACAGGGGAAGCAGTTTCACTTGACTTCTGGGCTACTTGGACATTAGTTAGAATGTTTGCCAAATACTGTCCAAGGAACTTGTATCCAAGCCAGCTTTTTCATACATCTAGAAAGATGATTAATCTTTATGAAATGCATGAGGAAGTGAGGCAACCTGAAAAGGTTTCTGCTTTACACTTACAAGAAACTTTTCCTTCCTCCAATGTACAGAAGCAGCCTGAAAAAGTCTTAGAGAAAGTTTGCAGAGTTTTTTATTCAGAGTTTCCTCCTCCTTACCCAGTCCCCAGTGTTCAGAGTTCAGTGGGAAAGAAGACTCAGATGGCTAACTTTAAATTCTGGTTTGCCTTTTGCAGGTTCTTCTCATGCTGTAGGACTGTGTCCTCCTCAGGTGTGTAGCAACTCTGATGCTGTCTGTGCCCATGGCAAAATCAGACCTAGATGTTAAAAATGGACTGTCCTTTTAAAGATGTTTTCTGTTTCAAACTAATGTAGTGTAAGCTGCAACTTTGTCACTAATACAAAAGAGTTTGCAGCATGCAGCCATGACTGGAAAGGATGTATCAGGATTTAATCTTTTTCCAGTCATGGAACGTGATGATGGCCAGGGTAATAGAGTTAGGACACATATTCTTTTCCTGCATGTTTTAGTGCCTTGGCATGCAGGATTTATCTGACTAAAAAGGCTTCCACCTCATGGTCAGTTTCTAGGGTGCTAGTGGCTACTAGTATTCACCCAAACCTAGTGAGAGTAGGTTAGTCAGGAAATATAGAGGCAATAGTGAGGGCTGTACTTGGAAACTGACGGGGCCGTCCGCAGCTTGTTTGGTGACATGCTTTGGGATGTAAAATTGGCATGCCCACGCGATGTCGACACTGTGCTTTTGCATATCTGCGTCGGGTGCCATTCCCGACATATTTTGTTTCAATTAGGCTTGTTGGTACCACGGAAAAATTTCCCTCATTTGTGTTTTGGGCCTGGTAGGGCTTTGTCTTTGGAAAATGGCATTTTGGACATTCGTAATGTACTACTTCCCGACGGCACAGGTTGGTGACTCAGGTATGGGAGGTGGCATCCTGAGTGCTCTGAATGAATGGCTTGTGGCAGAAGTTACTTGTGGTGAGTTTTTTGGAGTACTTTAAATTTTTATCTTGGATCCATTAAATTTGAAAGACGTCAATTATCTTGTGCGCATTTTTGAATTAAAAATTAGGCTACTGATATCAGTCACAAATTTTCTTTGACTTGTTTGTCCCACTTTAAGTGTTGAGTTTGTTTGTGTTTCCATGATACTTGTTCTCACCTTGTTGTTCCATGGATTTTATGTTACCTTAACAACCTCTTGTGTATGTTTGTGTCACCCTTGCCTACCTGTTTCTAGATCTTTCTAGACCAGGGGAGTGTCCAATCTCTACCTTTAGTTTCTTGACTGTTGCCTTGGAAACCTGCTTGGTATATGAATGCCTCTTTTGCTTACAGGTCAGTCTGTCTTCAGACCTTGGAGTGTACACTTCAACGAGAAGACACCTCCGCCTTTGCTAACAACTCTT
>NW_008358866.1:2909692-2920650 GCF_000622305.1 Nannospalax galili | reverse complement strand
TGTTCCTTGACCCTCAGATAAAGGTGGGGAAAGACAGCTGTTGAAGCCAATTGACCTAAGCAAACTGTGGCTATCTGATGTTCTGCTGTATAAGAAGGCTGAGCTAAAATAAACTGGGGCTGCAGTCTTTACTGACAGTCCTCCCAAGTATCTTTTCTCTGTCTCTTGTTTTGCTTTCAATCCTCACTCCCCCTTTCAGGTGCTGTTCATCTAAGGCTGGCTGGCACTGGCAAGTGGTGCCTCGAACAGGGACCTGAAAAGTAGGGGATAAAGTGAAGGACATCGCTGGAGAAGTTGATTGTACTCGGTACAATTGGGGAGCGGTGAGGATTTATCTTGGGAAAAGATGGGGCAAGGAAACAGTCACTTGCTTTTTGTACATATGTTAAAGAATATGCTTTGGACCCAAGGAGCAACTTGTAAATGTTTTAGATTTTGTAGAAAAGGTTTGTCCTTGGTTTCCTGAACAAGGTACTTTAAATATTGAAGTATGGCAAAAACTGGGAAAAGAATTGCAGGATTTTTATGACAAGGAAGGACCTCTGAAGGTTCCCATTGATGCTTTCAGTCTTTGGACTCTCATTCGAGATTCCTTGGATTCCAGATCAGAAAAGAAAAAACTTTCTGAGAAAAGTGTGCTATGTTGGCCAACCTTCTGCTCCTACAGGTTATGAGATGGAAGATTCTTTAGGGTTGTTTGATGATTTGCGAGATCATTATGATGGGGAATCTGAGTTACCTGAAAAGGTTTCTGCTTTACACTTACAAGAAACTTTTCCTTCCTCCAATGTACAGAAGCAGCCTGAAAAGGACACCCAGGTAAAGCATACTCAAACTCAGGTACATTTGCCTTTTGCAGGTTCTTCTCATGCTGTAGGACTGTGTCCTCCTCAGGTGTGTAGCAACTCTGATGCTGTCTGTGCCCATGGCACACAGTCCCTCTGCTTCTTGTCCCTTGTCTTTGTCACTAATACAAAAGAGTTTGCAGCATGCAGCCATGACTGGAAAGGATGTATCAGGATTTAATCTTTTTCCAGTCATGGAACGTGATGATGGCCAGGGTAATAGAGTTAGGACACATATTCTTTTTCCATTCAAATCTCTGAAAGAATTGAAATCTGCTTGTGCACAGTATGGGCCTACAGCTCCTTTCACACAGGCTGTGCTAGAATCTATGACTAATGAAGCTATGGCTCCTAATGATTGGAAGCAACTAGCCAGAGCCTGTCTGTCAGGAGGAGGTTTTCTTTTATGGAAATCAGAATTTGGAGAATTCTGTCAGGTTACTGCTGACCTTAATAGAGCTCAAAATATTCCTATTACTTTTAAAATGCTTGCAGGTAAAGGAAATATAGGGAGACGGACCAACAAATAAACTTCCCTATTGCTGTCTATGCCCAAACTAGTGCTGCAGCGAAAAAGGCCTGGAACAAGCTGCCGACATCTGGACGGCAGACTGAGGACTTGGCTAAGATTAGGCAAGGTCCTGATGAGTTATATCAAGATTTTGTGTCTAGACTTTTAATGGCTGCAGGAAAACTTCTAGGTGACTTTGATGCGGCTTTGCTATTGGTGAGACAATTGGCTTATGAGAATGCAAATTCTGCCTGTCAAGCTGCACTTAGACCTTATAGAAAGAAAGGTAATTTGTCTGATTATATTAGGCTCTGTTCTGACATTGGCCCTTCGTACACACAAGGTGTGGCCATTGCTGCTGCTCTGCAATACAAACCTATGAAAGATGTCTTATTCCAACAGCACAGTAAGAAAAGATGTTTCAAATGTGGCCAACTAGGACATTTTCAAAACTATTGCCCTCGTGGTAATTTCAGTTACAAAAAAGGGAAAGGTCCTCCTAGGCGCTTTCATGACAAACCTAGGATGATACAAAATGGACCTCAAAATCAGACTGGACCTCTTCTGGGAAACAGAAGGAGGGGCCAGCCTCAGGCCCCCAGACAATATGGGGCATTTCAGAAGGGAAACAATCCATTTCGGAACTTTTCCGACAGTTACGTGATTCAGAAGTAGATCTTAGCTCCTCCATTTATGCAGTAATAACTCCAGAAATGGGAATGCAAGCTTTGTCTTTTGCCTTTTATTAACTTTTCCTTTTAGGAAATTTTTCTTTTAGGTAGATATTCTTCTTTTATACCAAGAATATGGGACAAGGTAACAGTCGTCTGCTTTTCATTTCTATGCTTAAACACATGCTTAAGGAAAGAGGTGGGAAAGTTAGCTCATCAACAGGAGTTTTTGGTCCTTTGCCTCCAGAATCAATAGGTTTAATATTAGGCAAAGATAGTGTTTCTATGACAGGATTATTAGTCTCTCCTGGAATTATTGATGTGGATTTTCAGGGAGAAATAAAGATTATGTTACATTCACCTTCAAAGATTTCTGTTATTCAACAAGGACAAAATTTAGCACTGTTAATCTTGCTTCCCTTGTTTTTCCTTTCCAAAAAGAACTAAAAGAACTCGAGGCTTGAAGTCCTCTGATACATATTGGGTTCAAAAAATTCACAAAAATTGGCCAGAATTAAGTTTAACCATTAATGGAAAATGCTTCATAGGTTTGCTATTTCAGTCTTTGGACTCTCATTCGAGATTCCTTGGATTCCAGATCAGAAAAGAAAAAACTTTCTGAGAAAAGTGTGCTATGTTGGCCAACCTTCTGCTCCTACAGGTTATGAGATGGAAGATTCTTTAGGGTTGTTTGATGATTTGCGACAAGGTATAGGTCAAAGTATGAATCCAGAACAAAGTAGTGATGAACTTCATTGGCAGGATGATGAGGGACATGAAGGTCTGTTTATTCCTTACATACTTTCTGGTTTGCCTATCAATCTTTGGGGTCGAGATGTTATGTCAAAAATGGGAGTGTGCCTTTCGAGTTCCAACACTCAAGTTGGATCCTTCCAATCCCCATCGACTACTGACAGTTTACAGCATTTTTAGTGGAGGTTGCTGAGCAACTGTACCTCATGCAGATCCAATTATATGGAAATCTGAAGACCCTGTATGGGTGCCTCAGTGGCCTCTGTCAACAGAAAAAATAGTTGCTCTTGAGCAGTTAGTGCAGGAACAACTCAACGCAGGACATATTATGCCCTCTAATTCTCCATGGAATTCTCCTATATTTGTCATAAAAAAAATCAGGCAAGTGGAGATTGTTACAAGATCTTAGAAAAATTAATGAAACTATGGAATCTATGGGAGCCCTACAACCAGGTTTGCCATTGCTTTCTGCTGTACCTCAAGATACTCATAAGATTATTTTAGACTTAAAAGATTGTTTTTATACTATTCCTTTGGCACCACAGGATTGCAAAAGGTTTGCTTTTAGAGTACCCTCAGCTAACTTTAAAGAGCCTCTAAAGAGATATCAATGGGCGGTCTTGCCTCAAGGCATGGCTAACAGTCCTACTTTGTGTCAGAAATTTGTGGTTCACCCATTCAGAAGGTACGTGAGTCTTTTGAACAGGTGTACATCATTCATTATATGGATGACATCTTACTAGCTCATCAAGATGAGCTGCTTCTACAGGTTTTCCTTGCTATCCAGGAAGCTTTGCAACAATTTGGTCTACAAATAGCTCCTCAAAAAATTCAGAAACAACCTCCTTATTTTTATTTGGGTCATGTTCTCTATCCTAAGGAAATCAAACCTCAAAAGATTCAGATCAGAAAAGATGATTTAAAAATCCTTAATGATTTTCAAAAATTATTGGGAGACATTAATTGGTTACGACCTTATCTAAAACTCACAACCCATGATTTACGCCCTTTATTTCAAATGTTAGTAGGAAATTCTGATCCTACATCACTAAGGGAACTTACGCCAGAGGCATGTGAAGCATTGGAAGAGGTTGAATCTGCTATCACAGAACAACAGCTATGTTATATAAACTATAATGAACCTTGGGAGGCTTATGTCTTTGCTACTAAGCATACTCCAACTGCTGTTGTATGGCAGGGTGGTCCATTATTATGGATCCACTTGCCTGTCTCCCCTGCTAAAGTCTTACTTCCATATTTTGAATCAGTATCTACTTTGATTCAGCTCATTAGGTCTGAATCTATTAAATATTTTGGGAAAGAACCTGCTACACTAATAGTTCCTCTTAGTAAATCTCAAGTTGACTGGCTGTTTCAAACTTCTGATGCTTGGGGAATTTCCCTAGCTAATTATTCAGGTTCTATTAATAATCATTATCCTAAGCATAAGCTTTTGCAGTTTTGTCAAACCACTGATATCATATTTCCTAAGGTTACAAGCTCTGTTCCTTTGCCAAAAGGTTTGTTGATTTTCGTGGATGGCTCTTCCGATGGAAGTGCCTCCTATGTGCTGATGGTAAAACCGTAGTGGTTCACACCTCTCAGTCCTCAGCACAAATTGCTGAACTTCATGCTGTTGCTTTAGTTTTTCAAAGATTTCCAGATCAAGAGTTTAATCTTTATACTCATAGTTTTTATGTATTTTCTGCTTTATGTGTATTGGAAACTGTTCCTGTTATAAAAACTTCTCATAGTATGGTACATGAATTGTTTTCTCAAATACAGTCTTCTATTATTGCCAGGACAAGGAAATTCTTTGTGGCTCATATTCGAGCACATTCTAGCCTACCTGGACCCCTCACTCAAGGAAATGACGTGTCTGATCTTCATACTAAACTTGTAGCTTTTTCTGATGTGGAGCTTGCTCAGCAAGCCCATGCTAAACATCATCAAAATAGTAATAGTTTGCGGCTTCAATTTGGTATCTCTAGAGAAGCTGCTCGAGATATTGTTTGCCACTGTCCTCAATATCCTACTGTTTCTTAAGTCCCACATGTAGGGATTAACCCTCATGGGCTTATCCCTAATCACTTATGGCAGATGGATGTCACTCACATTCCTGAATTTGGACGGTAAAATATGTTCATGTCACTATCGATACATTTTCTGGTTTTCTCTTTGCTTCTGCTCTTACTGGTGGAAGTACTAAACACGTCATCACTCACTGCATTCATTGCTTTTCAGCACTTGGAACTCCCAAAATCTTGAAAACTGATAATGGTTCTGGGTATACTTCTCGCTCATTTCATGACTTTTGTGTGCAATTTGCTATCCAGCATATAACAGGAACTCCTTATAATCCACAGGTCAAGGCATTATTGAACATGCTCATGGTACTCTTAAGTTGCAATTGGAGAAGCTTAAACTCAGTCAACTGTATACCCAGTCACCACAAAATCAATTGAATCATGCTCTCTTTGTTTTGAATTTCTTAACCCTGGATGCCCAAGGTCGCTCTGCGGCTGATAGATTGTGGTATCCTTCTTCTTCCACAGATTATGCCAAAGTCAAATGGAAAGATCCTTGCACAGGACTCTGGCATGGACCAGATCCAGTCCTCATTTGGGGGAGAGGGCATGTTTGTATTTTTCTACAGGATGCTGACAGTGCTCGTTGGTTGCCTGAACACCTTGTTCGGTTTGCGGAATCCTCTGATTCTATGCCGCCTGTGACGTCACGTTGCACCGACTGACGTCGCCATCCTGCTCTTCTTTGCCTGGACTTTTTCCACCGCCTGGCACCCACCGTTCTCCTGCTATAGCCTTTCACTATGATGCATCACTACCCTACTTGATTGATTGACTGTTCCATTTGATCTTTAGCTCTATTCTTAATCATATAGTGTTGTGTGTGTTTCACCTTCCCTTGTGTACTTCCTTTGTAATCATTTGGGTTTAGGTTTCTTTCCCTTCCCCACCTCCAATTTGGTGTCTTTTTGTTTTACGTTTAGTAGGGGGAATTAGGCCTGTGCAGCCTAAGCCTACAGTGACCTAATGGACCATAAACCTAAATAAGACCTAAAAATTAAAATTTCCTACTTTCAGTGGCACACCTTTGCAAACATACTTTGCAAAAGCAATATTTCCTGTTTCTTCCCCAAGGCTGTGGCCAATTGACGGGAGCTTTATGGAGGCCAGTTAGCCAGTGACGGGTAAGATCTTCTCAGAGTAAAGCGGGTCGCCGTCTGATCCCCAATGGCTTTCACTCTGGCAGAGGACAACCTAAGACAGGCATGGTCTTTCCATCCCAGTCTTGGCATGTACTTCATCTTTAAAAAATATAAAAAGAAAGGGGGAAATGTCGGGAGCCATGCTTGACACAAGCATTGGAAAAAAGTAGAGTGCCACTTTAAGAGCTTCTGAGCTCTCTGCTTCAGTGGTTTGAGCTGACGGGCTGTGCCTCCATGATAAATCAAGTGTTCTAGAAAGTTAGTTTCGGTTCGGGCACCAGAGTTGGTGAGGTAATGCAGCAACCTGCTGTGTCTGTAGTTACTTTCTGTTAGTAAACTATCCTTGATGATACCTTGGTTACCCCAAATCTGATTCCTATATAAGGTCTGTGTTCCTCACAACGAAAAAAAGCCATTCTGTGATTGCTCACCTGACTGCTAAGAATTAAATTTTTTATAATAAAATCAAGACCTTTGTCTTGACTCTTCTTTTTTTGCAGACCCAAGCCTGGTGGGCTTGGGGGGCATTCGACAGTGTGCAGAGTAGAATAAGAAGACACTTAGGCAATGGTGTTGCTGTTCAGTTACCAGAATTGTTTCTGCCCAATCTGTAGGAAATAGTCCTCCAGGTTCCTGGGACTCTTCTCATATGAACCTACAGCAATGGTGTCAGCATGCACAAGACTCATGCAAACTTAGTCACCAGCATTGCTTCTGTCTATAGCTGAGTGCCTATGGAATGCATTTCTTCATACCCCAAGCAACACAGCAGCATGGCACAGAAAATTTCATAGGGAACATTCATGTTGGTGCAGTATTGAATCAGAAGAATTTAAAGAATCATTGAAGTATTGCAAAAAGAGCAGTGTCATGCACAAAATGAATGTGAAGATATTGAAGACGGCCATGTCATAGAAGAAAAAAATGTCTATTAATTGAGAGGCAAGACTTTAAATATGGCTAATGATTGTGAAAGGTTGGATTATATAAGTTGGAGAACTTGGAAAGGAAGTGAGTGGAAAACTCACATTATAGGAACAGTGACAAACTTCACATTATTGCTGCAGCTTGGTGGTACTGTTTTGTCAGCAAACAATATTAAAAAATTATAGTAGACATAGAATTTCGACTTTATATTCTAAGATATAATTGCATATTTTTCATTGGTGATTTTATCAGTTTAGTTATTATAGCATTCTATTTCCTTCTTTTTTTCATTTCTTTAACTTCCCAAACTGTGATTTTTATCTCTAGAAGTTCAGTTAGGGTGTAGGTGAAGACATACTGGGACTGTAAAAAATGGAAAACCTTTTGGTATCTGGTAATGGGAGAGGTCTGGTATCAAGGCCTGGATACCCAGGACCATGTGTGGATTGAAGAACACAGCTGGCCCTCAGGGGAGGTGGGAGGACTGTTCCAGAGAATCAGTCCCCCCAAGACCAGAATCTGCAAATAATAGAGGTCTCCCCTGTCCCCAGCATAAGAAGCAAAGCATCTGCCAGGTACAACCTCAAGAGAAGGGGCTGTAGGGAATATGGTCACTCAGAGAAGACTGAAACTGCTGCCCAACATCAGGAAGTCTTCCATGCTCTACTCTGCTTCACCATCAGCCTTCAACAAGAGAAAGGTGGAACTCTGGCTCACTGTAGGGATCCAAGCTTATGTGAGGGGACCAACTCTAGTTCACAGGAGTCCACAACTCCAGCTCACAAATGGGACTACAGCTCCTGCTCACAGGGAGGTAAGGGAGGACCACAGCTCCAGCTCACAGGAGGGGCCCACAGCTCCTAATTCACTGGAGGGGACAACTCCAGGTTCACCAGAGGGCACCACTGTTCCAGCTCATGGGAGATCACAACCCAGGCTCATGGTAGTGGACCTCAGCTCTGGGTTCACAAGAGGGGACCACAGCTCCAGGTTCATGGGAGAGGGAAACAACTCTGGCTCATATATATTGAATTTCTTAGCTAAAATATTTCCCATTTTTTAAAGTTGTCAGGATTTTTCTCATAACTCACTATAGTTTCTATTCTACTTTCACATCATCGCGTGTAGAGATACGCATTTTATAAAGACTTTTAGAGCGTTCCAATATATTTTATGAATTTTGGGGTCTCTCTTGCTTAAGCCTGGTGTAGCTATGTATCCCAGGCTGGCCTTGAACTTGCAGGAATCCTCCATGCTAGTTTTAAATTTTAAAAACTCATTGGAAGTGTTATTACTATAACTTTGATTTTGTGTGGAAACATTGTTGGTGCATTTTTAAGACCACTGAAATTTTTTCAGTATATCAACATGATTTTGATCACCTGTATTTCTGAAAGATAAATTTCTCAAGATCTCAGCGCTTTGAATGACTACATATGCAACAGAGACCTTTTGCAGTTTTTTAAAAAATATTTTAATCATTTTTTATGTGTATGTGTGTATTGCCTGCGTGTAGATAAGTGCACCCGTATCATGCAATGCCCGCGGAGGACAGAAGAGGCTGTTGGATCCCCTGGAACTGGAGTTATGGACAGTTGTTGGCTGCCATGTGGGTGCTGGGATTTGAACCCGGGTCTTCTGCAAGAACAGCCAGTGTTCTTAACTGCTGAGCCATCTCTCCAGCACGCCCCCCCCCCCGCCTTTTCAGTTTTTGATACATTTTGTCAACTGCTTAGATTGTTGGTTATGGTATTTCAGATGACCATAGTTTTAAGGTTGGGAGCCTATAATTGCCAACAACAGTGGAATGCTATTTAAATATCTGTCTTTTGACCTATTTTTATGATTAATTTTGCATTGAAAATTATATATGCGTATAATACATTCTGCTTACTCCCTTCCAACCCTCCTTTTCCTCCCTTCTGTCACTCCCCCCCTTTCCCTACAAATCTCTTTCTTCCATTCATGACTTCATGACTTTGGTTTTGTTTCGGGACCCACTGAATTTAACCAGGGTTTGGAACTATCCATTGGAACCTGGTGGGCTTACCATTGGGAACATTACTGAAGACAATGATTCCCTTTGTCCTGGAATCTGCCAGTAGTTTAGTAGTAAGGGGTAGGGCTCTTTTCTGTGGCTGACTGTTGGCAAGGCCAGTCTCCTGCAGGCCCAGTGCCAGCAATCACAGCTGCTGTGAGTTTATGATTGCAATGGTATTTTTCAGCCTTTCTCCCTATCTTCCAGCTCTTCTTTTCACTCCTTCTTCCATAGTGAGCCTTAAGAAGGGGTGATATAAATGTCTTGTCTAGGGCCAGGCCCACAACCATCTGATCTATTTGTCCATATATCCACGCATAACTTACACCCATGGGGTTGTCATTATGTGCTTGTCGTTAGTTACATACTTGTAAAATATGTATGCAATCATTGCCTATTTTACTGTGAAAAGTTACTTAAGTGGTGTTATAGTATTGTTTCATTTTTAAAATTAATCTTTTAAAATGTAAATATATTGGGGCTGGAGATATGGCTCTTCCAAAGGACCTGGGTTCAGTTCCCAGCACCTACATGGTGGCTAACAACCCTCTGTAACATCAGTTTCAAGGGATTTGACACCCTCTTCTGGCCTCTGTGGGCACTGCACACACACAGATACAGGCAAACATTCATACACATAAAATAAAAAATATTTAAAAATATAAAACGATCTTTAAAAAATAATTTTTCCAGATTTTTCTTTCATTTTTAAGATTTTTAGACTTTAGGGTTTTCAATATTCTGTATTAAGGTGTGGATGATTGCCTTTTGAGATTGTTGCTCACGCCCATAAATACTAGTATTTACCTCGCACATAACAGATTCTCAAAGACATTTTGTTGTGTTTTGAGGCAGGTTCTTGCTATTATAGTCTAGGCTGGCTTGCAACTGATGGTTTTCCTGCTGCTTCAATAGGATTTCAAGCGAGGACCTCAAAAAATACTTTGTTGAATGTGGCTAAATGTAAGTGAATGAAGTTATTTGTAGGGTCAACAAACCTTTTAACCGAATCGGGTGCGGCAGGATTGTGCAATCCTGCTGTCATTAAGAAAAAGTCCTGAGCAAACAATTTGTAAAACATTTAACTGGAAAATCATATATGTATAATACCTAACTGTACTCAGTGCTGCAAATTCTGTGTGGCTGTTGTTAGTCCACTCCTTGTTCTAAACTGTTGCGTGATTGCCAGAACTATGTGTAGGATTCTATGAGTTGCGTGGCCATAACGTTTCAACCCAGACTCACCACATACACTTTCAAAGCTTTCTTCGATCTAGGTATTATAGTGTCGGGAGAATCCAGTGTGGCTGTTTGGTTGTCAGTTATTAAGTGAGCCCCGAAGTAGAGCGACGGTACCTTTAGAGGCCTGTCCACAGAAAAGGCCCAAGAGGCTGAGGAAGCAAAGCAGTGGCTCTGTGGCCACAAATGTGCTTGGCCGGCACCCTCACTGGCAGAATGCGTGGACGAGTCAAAGAAGTATCTAGCCCTACTACTTCCTGTTTATGTAAACAATCTAGGACCTACAATAGGGAATAAAACAAGACAAACATACAAACCCCAAAGTGCCAATGACTTCCATATTATTACTAGCTGTGCAAAGCCAGGAGTGGTCAGAGCGGGTCATGCGTGTTTGTAGGATGCTTTCAGCCAACTACGAGGCTCTCCAGAAACGTGTGGATCCCGCAGCCGCTGATTACCAGAAGGCTGAGAAACGTGCGGCCGCTGAGCCTGGCACCCACGGAACCTAAACCCGCACCTCTAGAAATACAGCTCCACAGCCAATGCGGCGACTCTGTCCGCGGGATTGGCCGCCTGGGCCGTGACGCTGTCTGGGCGGGCCCGACCGGTTTGCGACAGCTGCCGCGGGTGCGGGACTGGGAACCGGCCGAAGGGAGACCCGCAGCACCGCACGGGGTCCCGCCGGCGTCCGGGAGCGCGACGCGGGATCCCAGCGGGGTGCGGACCGGGGTGCACCGGCGGCCGG
>NW_008358866.1:2882096-2909410 GCF_000622305.1 Nannospalax galili | reverse complement strand
GGCCCAGGCGGGATGCCCTCGCTCGCTGGCCGGGCGGGTGCTGCTGCGGGGAGCTCGGCCCGTCCGGGTGGACGCGGCGCCGGTCAGGGGAGCCAGGTGGCGGGGCGCCACCGCGGCGGGACGCGGGTCCTCGGGCGCGGGAGGTGTGCGGGCTCGCTTGGCAACTTCACTCCCGGCGCCCGCCGCGCGGGGGTGACTCGGGAGCCGTCCTCGCTCGGCTCGGCCAAGAAACTTTGGCGTGGAGCGCGGTGGCGTGGAGCGTCCCGGAGCCCGTACGGTGCAGCGCGCTCGGGGGCGGGGAGGCCGCGGCGGGCAGCCGAGCCGAGATTTGGGGAAGCGGGAGCCGCGCGAGGGCGGGGGCGGCCGTGGAGAGGGCCGAGAGCTGTGTATTTCCTTTCACTTCCCTCCGCAGCTGCTCAGGATGAGGAGAGCGGGGCTGGGGCGGAGCGGCGGCGTCCCCCGGGAGTGACCGACGCCCGTTCGGGACTTCCCGGACCTCCAGGGCCCGTGGCCATGCGTGCGCCGTGACGGGCAGGCGTCCGGAGCCGGGGACCGAGACTTCGCGAGTTAATGCGGACTCGCCTTTGAGAGGCTTGGGACGAGCGAAAGAGCCCCAAAATGGAGGACTTTACCACCAGGACCTACGGGACCAGTGGCCTGGACAACAGACCTCTGTTCGGGGAGACATCTGCCAAGGTGAGTGCGGACTCGGGCCCCAGGCCCGAGAGCTGCTGTGGGTGGTCCAGCCCGCCTGCATCCTGCCTGCATCCCGCTGGAGCCTTCAGGGGCCCCTGAGTGTACTGGGAAGCTGAGGACCGGGTTTCGCAATCACACGTCCCACTCAGGATGTTTGCCCTGCCACTTGGTGCCTGCTTTCTTTCCGACAGGGTGGGTCAAGAGCAATTTGGAGTGGGGAAAAGTTCAGAAAGTTCTGGCACTTTGTTGGAAGCCCTTCAGAGTGTGGAAACCCCTCTACGAGGGAAATTACTGTGAAGGTTTCACCACCTCACTACCATCTTGTACTGGGGCTCTAGACACTTCAGGTGTGCGCCCAGAGCTCCCACCCGAAGAGCCTAGAGAATTGCTTCTGATCTAGGTTTACTTAGGCTCCCTTAAGGGTTCCCTGTTGAGAGGTGCAGCGGTTACTTCAGGGTGTCTTTGATGATGGCCTCCTTTGCAGGAAGTAATCAAAAGGTTTCTGGGCCGAAACAAAATTTGGCATTACATGTCTTTAAAAAAATATAGCACTTTGGGGGCTGGAGAGATGGTGCACTTTTACAGGCTTGTTAAGGAAATGTCTCTGAGGGTCAACAACTGATGAGGACCTTTCTCTAACCCTCAGCATTAACTTTCTGAGAAGTCTAGGCAAGTTAAACTTGCTTTTTCTCCACTTGGAAATGGCACTGGTGATCTTTGACCCATGATAAAGTGCTTTCATCTTTTCAAAAGTAAGGTGCTTAGAGTCCAGAGCTCAGATTTCTTATCTTTGGGAAGGACACAGGGTAGGGAACTTGGACACCTGGCAGTCAAGGGCACAGTCCTGGATTTTGAAGCTGCCAGCCTGCCATGAGGAGACAACTCATTTTAAAATTCCATGCAGATTTTGCTTTTAAGTGTTTTTAAAAAACGTTTTAAGCTTGATGTCTGGGAAGATTCTTATCTTGTGGTTTTGCATAATCTCAGCTCACAGTGCTTGTGAATCCGTAGATGTTCCTATTTCTGCCCACATTACTGAGCATTAGCTATGTGCTGTGCTTGGTCCAGGGTAGTGAAGGAAATCAGTTAGGAAAGGGAAATCTGTGTACAGTGTGATTCAGTTGGATGCATGCAGTATGACGGTGTAGAGGAAGCATGTTGTGGTTACAAAGGAGAAACTGCATTTATGTGGGAAATTTGTTCAGCTATCCTCAAAGAAGGTTCATTATCTCCTGCACATATTTGAGTACTGATTGGGAGTCTGGGTGATTCAGACTTCTGTTAGCCCCCTAGACCCAGAGGCATATGAGTTCCAGTGCACTTGTTGACATGTAGACACATAGAAGCTGGCTGAGGTGACGGACTCCTGTAGTCTCCCCACCTGGGAGACTGAGATAGAAGGATCACTTGAACTCAGGAGTTAAAGACCAACCTGAGGGGCATAGTGAGATCCTAAAAAAGCCAACAAAACCAGAAATTAAAAAAAAAAATAAAAAAAAACCCTCAAACCGTAACAAATACATAGACATTGAGAAATAATTGACGTTATTGAACTAGGACCAAGTGCCTGATGCTTAAGTCTCTCTCATCTCCCATCTATTTGAAACCCAAGAACTTCAGTATTCTAAGTATGTCTCTCTTCAAGACACACATATTTAGTTCAAGCGTATAATGTGTGTATAATGCCCTGTATTACTTAGGCCGCTTTAGAGCAGTGTGTGAATAATTTCAGTGACTCAAGGAAAAAGTTAAGAAATATATAAATACCGATCTCTCTCAGTTGTATCCCTCAGCTTGCTCTGTGAGATAGACTGGGTCATTGGATTTAGAGAAATTCCACAGAATGGAGAAAGAAAAGGGATCCTCAGTTTAATGGTAGGACAAAACATGTTTCCAATAAATTGAGCTATGCAATCTGAAGGAGAAGCAGCTGTGTTTGCTTACAGCAAGCGAAGGAGGGCACAGAACTGGAATGGCCTCAATAATGAAAGGATCAGACACACTGTGGTGTAGTCATTCCCATGGAGAATGGGAACCGCTGGAGCTGGAGGATTCCTGGGGAGTCTGAGAAACCCTTCACTCTCCCTTGTATGTGGGTGTTTCTAGGTTACTGTCTTTCAGATGCTAGGAAACTAGATACAATAGCCACTTAATATTGGAAACTCGGTAATCATGAACTGTTGTTTACTAGAGAAAATCTACAAAAGGAGAAAGCCCACTTTTAAAAAAATACATATTTTATTATTTTATGTGTATGAGTGTACCTGTGCAATGCCTCAGAGGTCAGAAGAGGGCGTCGGATTCCCCTGGAACTGGAGTTAAGGATGGTTCGTAGCCACCATATGGGTGCTGGGAATCAAACCCGGGTCCTCTGCAAGAGCAGTCGGTGCTTTTAATCACTGAGTCATCTCTCCAGTCCCCAGAAAGCCCACTTTTAGGACACTTTTTCAGAGCTTTAAGTGGTCTTACTTGCTTAAGAACAACTGAAAGTTTGTAGGCTCTCGTTTTAGCTATAATCCCTAACTTTTTAGTTGTAATCCCCAACTTTTAAGGTAAAGAGAACTGAAGCCCAAAGAGCAGAGTGGAGTCCGAAGAGAAGTTTGGGTTTCCTCAGTGCTAGGCAACAGGTTGGGCATTCAGCTTTCCCTTGTTTGATCACCAAATTCCTTTGTAAAATGGATGCTTTTATTCCTATTGTAGAAGTAAGGAAGTGGAACTTCACAAGGTTATGTTCAGTTGCACAGCTGGTTCTCTGGTAATATTCTACCAGTTCTCTTTTGTGAGTTGAACAGTGAAGTGAATAGTAATTTATTATGTAGCCCAGACTGCATACTTCTCAGTAAGTTCTAGACATACACATATCTGTCACCAGGGTGAAGTGGTTTGCCCCAAGTCATGCAGTGAATGACACTGGAATCTACTATAGAACAACTAATGTATAACCTAGTGGATTTGAGCAGCACCCAAGGGGGCAGTCCCTGAAGGAACGTCTGACTTCAGCTGTACTGGATGACCAAAGTGATTTTAATTAGTGCAATTCCAAATACATTCAGCCTTCAGCATTTCGGAATGACTTCATAGATGGAAACAGTTCTTGTTACATAAATATCTTAAGAGATAGTGACAAGAAGGAATTGGGGTCACCCTTTGTAAGAAACTTAAACATCATTGATACTTTTGAAAATATTGTTTTCAGTCCTGATCAGAATGTTTAGATGCTATTATCGTTTTTTTAAACCATTCCTTCCTAGGACTGAGGCAGTAGGATTGCTGTGGGTTTTTTTGCCAGCCTGGGCTACATAGTTCAGATCAGTCTGGGATACAGTGTGAGACCTTGTTTCAAACAGAACAATAAAACATTCCTAAGGTCTGTTGGCAGTACATTTTTTTTCACATGAAAACAAGTATGGCAGAGAGACAAATAATAAGTATCATATGTTTCTAAACCCATGTTGTAGCTTTTGTATTTTCTAGAAGAATGCTTGCTACCCATATGTGGACCATGGGGGTATGTGTGTGTGGATTATGTGTTGCCTAGCAGGCACAGGCCCTAGGTTCAGTCTCTAGCATCCCATAAATAAAATAAAAAATAGAAAGAAAACAAAATGAAAACACAAACAAAAAATAAGAGCCAAAAAAAGCACAAACCCCAGAAATGTTTGTTTTGTTCTTTTTGAGACAGAATCTTCCCTGTAGCCCCAGCTGGGTTGGAACTCATAATATAGACCACACTGGCCTCAAACTCACAAAGATCTACCTGCCTCTGTCTCCCAAGTGCTGGGATTAAACGCATGTGCTGCCACGCCTGACCTTAATTTTTTTTTTTTTTTTTTTTTTTGGTCTTTTTGAGACAGGGTCTCCCTGTAGCCCCAGCTTTCCTGGAATTCACTATGTAGACCAGGCTGGCCTTGAACTCACAGAGATCCGCCTGCCTCTGCCTCCTAGTGCTGGGACTACAGGTGTGCACCACCACGCCTGGCTAATTTTTTTTTTTTTTAATGTGTATAAGTATATTACCTGCATTTATGTAAATCTGTGTCATGCAATTCCCAAAGAGGTCAGAAGAGGGCTTCAGATTCCCCTGGAACTGGAGTTAAGGACGGTTCGTAGCCGCCATGTGGGTGCTGGGAATCGAACCTGGGTCCTCTGCAAGAGCAGTCAGTGCTCTTAACAGCTGAGCCAATTCTCCAGTCCCCCAGAAAGGTTTTTAAGGCCTGGGATGTAGCTCAATGGTAGAGCACTTGTTTGACATGTACACAGTCCTGTGGGTGTGAATAATAATAATAAAAAATCTACAAATAAGCTATGTGGGCTATATGTGTAATGTATAATTTAGAATTTCTTAGAAGCTATTAAAAAGTAAAGCCATAAGTTCATCATTTCAATATATAATCAATAGAGAAATAGTAAGATTTTTTTTTATTTTGATCTTCTTGAGACAGGGTCTCTGTAGCCCCAGTTGACCTGGAACTCATTACGTAGATCACGTTGGCTTTGATCTCACAGAGATCTGCCTGCCTCTGCCTCCCAAGTGCTGGAATTAAAGGCATGCACAACCACGCCTGGCAATCTTAAAATTAAAAAAAAATTACTACTATTATTATTAATTAATTAATTTGGTCTTTTTGATACAGGGTCTCCCTGTAGCTCCAGCTGTCCTGGAACTCACTATGTAGACCAGGCTGGCCTTGAACTCACAGAGATCCACCTGCCTCTGTTTTCGGAGTGTTGGGATTAAAGGCGTGCACCACCACGCCCTAATAAAATTTTTTTATGTGTATGGATGTATTGCCTGCATGTGTATACACCCATAGAGGTCAATAGAGGGTGTCAGATTCCCTGGGAACTGGAGTTACAGGTCGTTGTTAGCTACCATGTGAGTGCTGGGAGTTGAACCTGGGTCCTTTGCAAAGTACTCTTAACCACTGAGCCATCTCTCTAGCCCCCAAATATTAAGATTTTATAAAAGATGTTTTTGTACCGTCAGTGGTATCCAGTATGTTTTGTACTTGAAGCCCATTTCAGTCCAGGCTGGCCACATAGCTAGTCCAGCTGTTGGACTCCCCTTCCCAGATGTAGTGAATTAGGGTTTGAGTGCTTTGAGAGTCACCTTCGTGAAGAATTTCCCTTTGTGAGATTTGCAGAAACTGGTGTGCTGGTTTTTGCTCTGCTGCTACTTGAGGGTGGGTAAGTACTTCTGACCCACTTTGGTGGTGTGGCCCTCTCTGCCCTAGATAGTGCCTTACCCTCCCTGCAAGAGCGGTCCATGACAGGTTTTTCTTTTTTGAAACTTTTTATTTTTATTTTATGTGTATGCATGTATTGCCTACATGTCGGTAAGTGCACCTGTGTTGTGCAATGACCGTGGAGGATGATGCCTGTGGAGGACAGAAGAGGCTGTCGGATCCCCTGGAACTGGAGTTACAGGCAGTTGTTGGCTGCCATGTGGGTGCTGGGATTTGAACCCGGGTCTTCTGCAAGAACAGTCAGTATTCTTAACCACTGAGCCATCTTTCCAGCCCCCCATGTTAGGTTTCTATAAAATGCTTTTGGGTCTTTCTAGGATCCTCCTTCCTGTGTTCCTCCACCCACACCCCTGCTATAGTGTGAACTAAAGCCTGGGGTGAGTTCCCCCCCGTTATGCATGTGTTTTCGAACATGCCTTACCTGTTATATAATAGAAGGGCGTTAAGTTGTTCTAGGGCTTGGGAGTCATCCTACGTTGATGACTTTCTAGTTGACTACTAGATCATCTGAAATCAGTTTCAGCTGGTCTAGACTGGTGCACCTAGGTGGTTCTTTCAGTGAGAGAAAGCAAAGCAGTTTCCATGGCTGATGCAGATGGCAAAGGACAAATGCTTGACTTGGTGGAGTGTGATATAAACTGGCTTCTAATCCAAATCCAACCTGTTCTAGTGATGTTCATTGATCTTGTCAGTAGTTTATGCTCTAAGTAGTGACAGCCTGTTACTCATGCTGAAAAGTGATGGTGGCAAGTTGCTGCACTCAGTTCCCCAGCAGAGAGCATGGGAAAATGAGGCTAGGAGGAGGTTAGTGGACCCTGAGGCTTAGATCTTTGGTTCTAAGGGTGAAAACCTCTTCCTACAGTCCCCTAACCACTCCTGCCCCCCAATAAATAAGCAAACAAAAGTGGTAAAGAAAATTCATGACTTAGCATTCTAGTCAAATCATTTGAACTTGGAATAGTCAAGGGTAAGATTAGAATGCTATGTATGCTTTTATTTATTTCAGGCTGTTAAAAAGTTTAATTCAGGACAAAGCCGAGGTTAAGATCACTGCCATCTTTGCTCATCTTGCTTAGGGTCCTGAAAGACTGCCCTCTCTTCTCCAAACTCTTGACTCCTGCTCAGTCTTATTTTCTGCCTTTGACCCTTCCGTACAGCCCATATTCTGTCCTTGCTTCCCTCCAACAAGCCTGGCTGGCAGAGGCACACCCTGCCACTTAATCTGTGTGCTGTGAGGCACTTGGGTAGATCTGGCTTCCTGCCTTATCTTGTTTGTGAGTCTTACATATTCTTAAGTTTTAGGTGATATAAGAATTAGCATCACCCAGAAGTAACCTGCATTCTTGGGAGATTCTGAAACAACAGAACACAGGCTGGTGTTCGGAAACGGTGCAGTGGTCACCAAAACAGGAAGTGGTGTTTTAAACTCTGGGGCAACTGCATTACTGTCTCTCTTCCTGCTGAGGTATATATAGCTAAGGCCAGTAGTAAGTGGGTGAATAATGCAGTATTGTGTTGGAAACAAACCAATCCTGACCCCTCGGAAGCTAAGGCTTACTGTTTCCTCTTTGAAGATTTGACGTTTGCTTCCATGTAGTAATTGCTTGGTTCTCATGAACAAAATCATTTTTTTTTTCCTTCTCATCAGTCACAGGTTATGTATGGATATGGTAACATTTTTGTTTTTGTTTTTTTTTTGTTTTTTTGAGACAGGGTCTCCCTGTAGCCACAGTGGGCCTGGATTTGCTGTGGAAACCAGGCTGGCCTTAAACTCAGAGATCTGCCTACCTCTGCCTCCCAAGTGCTGGGACTAAAGGTGTGTGCCACCATGCCAAGCTATGGTAACATTTTATGAGCTCAGATTGGTGATAGATAGACTTGAGTGTCCTCGTGGGAAGTGAAGAAAGACATTTAAAATTCTTAGCTACTTTAGAAACTGGGGCTAGGGCATAGAGGACTTGGCTCAGCCCCACTAAACCCTGAGAAGCCTAATCTCTCATTGAGGACTTCCCATTAGACATGGTAGAAGTACTCCATAAGCCAATATTTACTATTCAATTATAGCTATTCTGTTGTTTTATCTCCTAATTTTTACAGTGACTTAGCATGTGAAGTTGTTACTTATCAGGTCTGGGGAGATGGCTCATCAGTTAAGAGAGCACTGACTGCTCTTGGAGAGTACCTGGGTTCAATTCCCAGCACCCACATGGCGGCAAAAAGTCTGTAACTCCAGTTCCAGGGGATCCAACGCCCTCTTCCGACCTTAGTGGGCATTGCACAACATGGGTGCACTTACGTACATGCAGGCAGGCATACACTTACACACTTACAGAGTTGTTACTTACCCAAGACCACAGGGTAGGTATGTGGCTGCCTCAGTGTTTGTGCACTGTTCCCCATTCTGAAGCTTGGGGGACACATCATTAGGGTGCTTCCTGAGGGTATCAGCTCTTTAATGTTTTTTTCCCCCACCCTTAAACATGTGGGCTATATTTGTGCTGATTTTACTTTGATCTGATTTCCATACATGGTGATTCAGTGAACTTAATCTACTTCAGGTACATTCATCTGTGAAGAGAATCTGGTAGAATGAATGTACAAAAATATTCACAACCAGAAGATACTTCAAATTGTGAATATGAAATAAGAGAAAAATTAGCAAATGTCTGTGAATTAACTTTCTTTTAAATAGACATGAGGAGGAATTTGCTATTCAGAGCCACATATAGCAGTGTAAATTATGTGTGAAGGACTTGTAAGAATGCCTGCATTCTTGAAAGCCTATTTTCATGCATCCTCTGCCTCTGGTTCTGTTCAGAGTTCAGTGTTTCTTTGGGAAGTCTCAGAACAGTTGTACCAGTGGGCAGAGCTCACTGTTCCCTACAGTTAGCCAGTGAGGCAAGAAGTTGTACTTTCCATATATGTGGATGCTGCCTGTCTCTCTGGTTGTCTCTGGTGACCACGTAAGGGGAAGCTCCTATTTAGGCAGAGCCCTACATCTTCCGGAGAAACCAAATTAAGCCCAGGGATGGGGCATGTGGTTTCTTGCTTCAGCTGGGCCTAAAAGAAACCTCCATTTCACATCCTCTTAGGGCATTTTTTCTGAGAGGGCTCTCTCTTACACTTCTCAATTGGCTATTTCTTGTATGACATAAAAATTTCTTTGGTGATTAGAAGAAAAACTAAATCATTTCCATGAACCTCTTATTTATGCTATCAGAATCCTTAAGTTTGGGAAATCTAAAACTAGGGCATGACTCCAGGTCTGACTCCCTCACTACAGGTAAACAGTGGTATAAAGTTCTGCCTGTGGAATTTGGCACATATTAATGTATTGCTTTGTTTCCCTTATAAGAAAAACTCAATCTTCAGAGACTGGATGAATATTGGATTGGGAGGATAAAGTCATATTGAGCCCTTTCACAGGAGGTACAATGTACTGGGAACACATTGGGAGTGGTTCTCCTGGGATGTCAGGTACACAGCTTCTGAGTCTTGGACCTAGAGGCATGAACAAAATTTTAACTGGACATGGAGAGGGGGTTCAGCTTGAATGACTGAGGTTCATACTAAATCTAGGAAATGTGCTAGGTCCTGGGTAGGATACCTTTTCTCACGGATCTCCTGGTGTAGGGAAGGTAGGTCTTAAGCAGATCCTCTTTTCTTTTCTTGCTATTGCTTATAAGGCACTACCTGGTCTTTTCATTCTTCTGTCCTACTACATTGGTGCTGCTAGAACAAAGCATCACACACTGGGTAATTTATAAAGAATGGACATTTATTTTCCCACCGAGATTGGTAAGACTCACACGAAGGTGCCAGCAGGACTGGTAGTTGATGAGGCTGCTTTTAAGGTGGTGCCTTGCTGCTGCTTCCTCACCCAAGAGGGGAGGAGTGCTGTGTCTTCACATGGTAGGAAGAATGGAAGGGCAGGACCGCTCTTTCACTTCCAGCTGTTGAGGGGCTGTATTCCACTCAGGGTATGGGCACCTTTGTGTATTAGTCACTTCTCAGAGAGGATTTTTTTTTTTTTTTTTTTTTTTGGGTCTTTTTGAGACAGGGTCTCCCTGTATCCCCAGCTTCGTTGAAACTATGTAGACCAGGCTGGCCTCCAGTTCACAGAAATCCACCTGCCTCTGCCTAGTGCTGGGATTAAAGGCATGCGCCACCATGCCTGGCCTTCGCTAATTGAACATGGTGGCACATGTCTTTAGTCCCAGCACTTGGGAGGTGGAGGCAGGCGGATCTCTGTGAGTTCAAGGCCAGCCTGGTCTACATAGGGAATTCCAGGACATCTGGAGCTACAGGGAGACCCTGTCTCAAAAAGACCGAAAAAAAAAAAAGCATTGCAGATTAAGTTTCCACAAGAATTGTGGAGGGCATCCCACTATTCAAGCTATGGCACATTCCCCAATCTCATTCCTACTTTGGTCTTTTTCCTTGCTGCACCGACGTATTTGCAATACCCTTTCCCCAGATCCTTGTTTTTAAAAAAGGCCCTGCTCAGATTTCTCGACCACAGAGTAGATTCCTTGTGCTCCACATCTGTACCCTGGTCACCCTTTGTTTACTCTATTTTCTTTCTGCCACTTAGTCACCAGAAAGAGCAGAAAGTGAATGCTTAAAAAATCCAAGAAGGCAGCATGCATGGTAGAGGAGAGTCTTCTGATGTTGAGAGGACTTGAGATTTTTTTAGGCAAGAGTGAGAGCAAGTCAACAGAGGTGAGAATGGAGCTGATTAACTGAGGAAGGGCATGGGTGCAGGACTGGCAGAAGAGCGGGTCACTTTCAGATCTAATGCAGGCTGGAAGGAATGGAGTTTGGGGAGGAGGGGGCACTCCTTTCTCTCTTGGCACCTTGTTTTGTGGGGATGTCTACTAATGCAGAGGCTTCAGGAATGAGATTAGGAACCTGAGGAGAGGTAGAGCTTCCAGCCACTTTCTGGAGCGGTCAGAAGCACTCAAATAAAAGACCAGTGAAATACAGTGAAGGCTGAGCTGAAAGTAGAAAACACGACTTTGTCAGAAACCCAACTTCTTCCTTAATATGTAATCATCTGGTGTGTTCTGGGCATTGATTTTCAGAGGTAGAACAACATAGAGTGAGGCCACCGGGCAGTGACAGCCACCACACGCATGTTGGTTTTTGTCCAAATTACAAAAAGGTGCTCTTTTGGGTAGATGTGGCCTGGTGCCAAAGTATAAGCTTAAAGTGTAGCATTGGGCTTGCCTTCAAGTGTGTTCCTCTATCTTTGAATAGAGAAGTGGACCAAAGACTGAGAGTAAAACAGGAAAGGTATGGTCTTACTTTCCTAAACTTTGTAGAGGAGACCCAAGTATGCTGGCATTTATCATTAGGATGGTTTAGAAGTGTCCAGAGCAAGGCTTAGTGCCGGTGCCCAGTAGTGGTCAGGGGCTTGGAGGTAGCTTAGGGCCAGGTTTCCCAAGATGCATTCTCCAGGGAGTCTTTTGTGTATCACTTTTGTGCATTGTGATCCCTTGGTGAGCAAGAGTCTACAAGAGAGGTCCTCAAGTCATTGCTGTGTCAGGCAGGCCTAGAAAACAGAATGCCCTGCTTGCCTAGGTCCTGGCTCAGTGCGCCTAGAATGAGTACACAGGGGTGTGAGCTCTTTGGGGGAGACAGCTCAGAGATGAGCTTTGAGTAGTCAGTGGATTTTGGGGTGGGAGAGATAGAGGAACACATGTAAGTGCAGTGTGAAGATGGATGGGGTAAGGCTATGGTAGGATATAGCTGTATTTCAGTCAACCTGCAACACTGAGGACTTTTCTCTCTCCTGCCTTCTCCCCCACAAGAATATGGAAGGGAATGTGTTTGTGGCATTTTTTTGAGTTTTTTCCTGCAGATTTCCCTTTTTGCTTTCTTCCTTCCTGGAATGCTGAGGCTCTCTCTGCTTAAGGATGAATTCCTCAGGTGTTAGAGCTGTGATGCCTTGGTAGTCACTGCTTTGTCCTGCTCTAGAAGAAAGTAACTGACCTTGTTTTCAAGCTAGGAAGGCCTGGACCCTTGCAATTCCGTTTGCTACTTCCTTGGAATCAATAGCCTATTCCAGGAAGCACTTGAGAGGGTGATGGGCCTCTGGCTGGCAAAAGCATGCATGGCCTACAGGGTATAGGCCTAGGCCACAGCTCCTATAGCCGCATGCCTATCCAGTAAGCACTGAGGCTACATTCTGTTGTGACAGGTGAGTGCCCAGGAGACAGATGAGAACCCTCTGTTGGTGGGAGGCACTCTTAAGGAATATGCTGTTTGCCTCTTGCATTTTATGATTCCCTTCTTTAACCAACTTTCAGAGTACCAACAGTGTGCCATGCTGAAGGAAAAGCAAATGGCAGACCATCTTTCCCACTATTAGGGAATCTCTCTTCTCCTCTCCTGAGGGGAGGTACCTGGGCTGGTATCCAGACAAGCTTGGAAGGAGCAAATTGGGAGCAGCATTTCAACCATACCACCTCCCAAAGTCACAGTTCACTCTTTCAGTAACCTGTCCCTGGCTTTTTTAATGGATCAATATGAGAACTGTGTATGAAATACTGCATTTTCTGTATCCATGTGTCTGTAGACTCATGCAACAAATACCATCTAGGCCCAGAAGTCTGCCTCAGCAAATGATCCAGCATTCATACTTTGATAAGTGAAAATTAAAACCCTTAGTTGCCAGGGATGTTAAAACAGTGTCCCTCTTTATTTACAAAGATGCCTGAAATCACAGACAATATCATTTAGTATCTTTTCCTCTTAAGTACTTACTAAGCACTGTCACAGTAATTTGCCTTTTGAAATCAACAGTAAAACTAGCTTAAAATTCTCCCTTAAGGTGAGCAGTTCTATCATCTCACTTAAAGGCAGCACTTGTATGGCTTCTCTTTGGTATCTCTGTGGTATATCACTGTTATTAGTGTTACTGAACAGAAGTGCTGCAATTGAGATCTGACAGCTGCAATGGCTACTTAAATGAGTAGTGATGGTAGTGTGTTGAGCATGGACATTGTGAAAAGACATCCTGGGCAGGATGAAGCTAGACAACGTGAGAGTTCATCATGTTACAATAGTGCAGTTTAAAATGTGTAAATTAGTTCTAGAATTTCCTATTTAATATTTTTGGGTTGCTAACCACAGGTAACTGAAGCCATGAAAAGTAAAAGCTCATTGAGGGGAAGACTGTTTTACTAGACTTGAAGTTACATCAGAAATGCTTTCAGAGGTGAATTTAAAAATATAAATTCTTTTACTCTCCCTCCCTTAAATGTTCCTTTAGGAATTTTGCCTTCATTTTTTTATTGTTGGCTTGAGTTTTAATATTCAGCACAAGCCCTTTAAATCTGTTTTGGGAGTAGGCAAAATGTAAATTGCCATGGAAATGGAAGGTTGAACACGATACTTAGCATTCTGAACTCTACAGCAACAGGATTATTTCCTGGGAGTGGAGAACTGCTGGCTTTTGGTTACTTGGGATGCTACTGCCAACTTCTTGTAGGAGCCAGTGCTACCTGGACTTCTGAAATGAGTCTGGAGCCCCAGGTCTTCTATCATTGTGTTGAACAATGACTGACCAGGCAAGATCGGGGGCTAGCAGGGACCAGGTATCAGTTATCCCTATCTTATCTGATAGACCAAAATGGGTTAAGGGATCCATTTGGGGTCACATAGCCAGTGGCACGAGTTATGAACCTTGGCCTCCTGACTGTAATTTCTTTTTTTTTTTTCCCCCTTTGGTCTTTTTGAAACAGGGTCTCCTTGTAGCCCCAGCTGGCCTGGAACTCACAGATTCCCTGCCTCTGCTTCCCAAGTGCTGGGACTACAGGCATGCGCCACCACACCCGGCCTGACTATAATTTCAAGGTTCAAATGTGATAGTCTAAGTAGTCTAAGATATTTTGAACTGCTTCTTAGATTTGTATCTCATAATTAAGACCATTGGACAGAGTGGGACATGGTGGCACACACCTTTAATCCCAGCACTTGGGAGGCAGAGGCAGGCGGATCTCTCTAAGTTCAAAGCCAACCTCGTCTACATAGCCAGTTCCAGGCCATCTGGAGCTACAGGAGACCCTGTCTCAAAAAGACCAAAAAAGGGAGGGAAAAAAAAAAAAATTGGACCAGAGACTTTTGCCATTACCTAGCTATGTGACCTTGGCAGCTCAGTGGGTCTCACTGAACCTAGTTACCCAACAGTAAATGGAGGCAGTGTTTTCCTTACTTGTTTACAGGGTAACTTTCTACTACAACAAATGTGAACACTTGTTGTGTACCTTTTTTCCTCACTTCCTCATTTTAAAGGAACACAAAGTTGTGGCTCCTTTAGCTCAGGCTAGTCTCACTACATACGTCCCAGCTCTTTTCCTCTCAGCTATCTCAATTTGCCCATTTCTTTGTGGTAATAAGTCTTTTGTTCTCCTGTCTTTTTGGAGTTTCTCTTCATGAACCTTCTTTCCCTCTCTTGCTCGTAACTTCTTTCAGGTTTGTTTTTCTCTAGTAGTCTCTTCTTGATTTCCTGAACCCTGGGTAATGCAAACTTTTGGAGAGTAGAGATGGTTTTATTGTATTTGCATCTGAAATACAGTAGGTTTTAAATAAATGACTTAGGTAGTACTTCCCAAAATTAACTCTGTGGTTCTTTGACTGGATTCATGATTGTGTATAGCAGGAAACCCAAACCAAGATACTCATTGGCTTGGGGAAAGCAAACAATGTTAAGAAACACTCCTGCCATGTCCTAATAGTTCATCTCAGGAACAAGGGAGAGAACTGCTTTTGAGCACAGTAACTGATACTTAGGAATGGGACAAAATTTTGTTCAGTGACTGTATAGAAGCCAGGCAGGGAAGTATTTGTTAGTTTAGACATTATTATATATTTGTTAGTTTAGATATATTTTCATTACAGTGATTAAGTGGATATGCTAGTCTTAATAGTTTAATAGGTTACTAATAGGCTTTGTGAAGTGCCATCTGTCATCTTTATAGCAATGGTTGCTTCTAGGGTGCTGGTGGGGAATGTAAAGTAGGAACATGGGGAAAGCAGGCCTGACACTGGCTCTTGTTTCTCTAACTTATTGGTATATGAGACCTTAGGCACTGTTTCTCCATGCACCAATCACATTGCAATTTCATGCCTAGCTTTCTTTCTGTATTTATGTGTGTGTGTGTGTGTGTGTGTGTGTGTGTGTGGTCTATGTATGCATGGATGTAGAGGGTAGAGGTTGATGCTGGATGTTTTCTTCTATCACTATACTGTATTTTTCAAGACAGGGTCTCTTAGTTCAGGTACTCTGGCTGGTCACTGGGCACCAGTAATCTATCCACTTGTGTCCAGCCCCCCAGCACTGGGGTTAAATATGCACACTACTGTTTTTTTTTTTTTTTTCTTTTTAAAGACTTTAATGTGTCTGTGTTCAGAGGCCAGAAGAGGGGTCAAATTCCCTGGAGCTAGTTATAAGCAGTTGCAAGCAACTCTTATATGATATGGATGGGTCCTGGGAACTGAACTCTGGGTCTTATGGAAGGAACTCGAAGTGCTCCTAGCCTCTCAGCCATCTCTCTCTAGCCCTTGTATCTAGTGATTGCTGGGGATCCTTAGGCTTCTGTGGCAGGTGCTTTACCAACTAAGCCCCTCATTCCTAGAATTGTGAGAGAAGGTATGTGAAAGTTCTGGGGTCAAGTTACTCTCCCTTCATCAATTTGTTCCCCTTTGCTTTGATTGTGGTGGACATGCTGCTGTGACATTTGGAAATTAGGGATTTATCTTGGCTGCTTCTTACTTGAACCTCTTTCCTGGATTCTATTGGTGAGAGAGCTTTTAGGAGACAGACTCACAGTAAATTTCTACAAATCTCCGGGAACAGATATTCTCTGAATAGACAGGGTATCTGAAACTTTTCTCATACTCGTAAAGATTTTATTCTTGTTAAATAAAAATAAGTACATGCTAGTCAGTCTTGTGTGGGAGGGACTAAGTTACTTACGAATTGCTTCGAGGTCTCTTAACAACTGTTCCTAATTTCACACTCTTGTGGGCTGTGGTGTTAAGATCTGCTAAGTTCTTTTAGTGCAGTGAGGGTGTAGTTGGAGTTGTTTCCTTTTTCTTCTAACCTTTGAATTGCAGTAGTCTTCATCTGGAGAGCTGTGGTTGGCTTTGCTCAGATAAGACACACCTAAAATTGGCTTTATTATACCCCCAATCCCCAGCTTTGCCTGCCACTTTTAATTTCTTTGTATTTTTTGGTTTTTTTTTTTTTTTTTTTTGAGTCAGGGTCCCCTTGATCCCTCAGCTGACCTGGACCTCACTATGTAGACCTGGAACGCACAGACATCCGCCTGCCTCTGCCTCCCGAGTGCTGGGATTAAAGACTTGCGCCACCACGCCCAGCAATTTCTTTGTATTTTTAAAAGGAGTCAACTTGGAAATAAGGTTTTAGTTTGTTGCTGTGGATTGTTCCTGCTTTAAAAAAAAACTGTTAGTTCACATTCCATATATATTTTTTTAATGATACCAAAAGAATCATTAAAGATTCAAGGGCTGAGGAAGTGTTAACTAGTTTGCTTAGCATTATGTGCAAGGCCTTGGGGTAGCTCCTGATCGATTAGACTCAGCTTTGATTTCGCAGATTACTTTGGCAGCCTTCAAGTACTATTTCCTGATCAAGTCTTAAACCTGGAAATTTTTTTGGGTAGTGCTGCGGATCAAACGTAAGGCCCTGCATGTGCTAGACAAGTGTTGAAGTTACTGAGCTACAATCTTGGCCTTTTATTCCGTAGTTCTGTAAATAACTTCCCAACCTACTATTACTTTAACGTTAATAATCCTCAGTTTCAGAGTTGCCTATAATTTTCTGTTTTTTGGCAAGCAGTATAGCCACACTGGGCCTACGTTTACCTTAATCTGTTAAAATTAGGATTGGATCAGTTAAAAAAAAAAAAAAAAGGAATTCTGCTGGGGGTGGGGGTACACACCTTTAGTCCCTGCACTCGGGAGGCAGAGGCAGGTGGATTTCTGTCAGTTCAAGGCCAGCCTGGTCTATATAGTGAGTTCCAGGACAGCTGGGACTACCGGGAGACTTTGTCTCAAAAAGATACACACACACACACACACACACACACACACACACACACACACAATTCTATAAAATTGGTTGGGTTAGGGATGAAAACCACAAGAAAATTCAATGGATAGGCCCCTTGGGTCTTCAGGTAATTCTATTTATTAATATACCAAAGTCTTTTGCTATTAAGTTGGCAAAAGAAATGATCACTAGACTAGATGGTCTTTGTGATTGCTTCCAGCCTGACATGCTGGTCTTTCCAACAGTACCATCTCATTTTAGATAAACCAGGCATCCTAAGCCGTGCCACTTACATACATCCATATTAGTCAGGTTCCTGGTAATTTCCACCCAGGCTATGGACTGGCCATCTGAGCACCTGTCCCCCTCATACATTCCCAACAGCATATGTTCCCCATTTAGTCTTTTCACCTCTTCAAAAACTCAGCCTCATTTTCCACTCTTATGACAGTACATTTGCATCTGTTAAGCCTCTTCAGAGAAGGGCAGACCTGGGTTTCTTTATTTTGAATCATCCCAACAGCTATATTCTGAAAGCACCAGGAGTTCAAGTTATTTGGCTCACAAACTTTTTTTCTTTCAGGACCGAATCATCAATTTAGTTGTTGGCAGCTTAACATCCTTATTGATTCTAGTAAGTACCTTTATTTTGTGCCACATTTACACTCTTAGCCAATTTTGAAAACTTTCATATTAAGAATTCAGTTCTCCCCAAACAAAATGAAAAACTTTTAAGAGTAATCCATAAGCATGTGAGATGTTCAGTCAAATTAATGCTTTCAATTTTACTACCAAAAAACTACAGTTGGCAACTAAAAATTTTAAGCTAATTAATTTGATTGCTACCTTCTTATTTCCAAGGTAAGCATGCAAAACAGTCAAGTCAGCCAGCCAACTGAGTTTGTCATGTAAATCTGAAAAGAAATACAGTGGCTTCCATTAACTCCACAAACTCCCATTCTTTATTTTTGTTTTAAAAACAAATGAAAACAAAAACAAAAACAAAAAACCTCCCATTCTTCTAATACCTCAAATTTACTCTGGCCAAGTTTTAAAAGGTTTGGTCAGTGTATAGTATGGTAATTTTACATTCTGTATAGCATACATCAGGGCCTATAGATTCCAAAATTTGAAAATGCCATTTGTTGAGGACACTGATTAAATTTAAGAGGGTGAACTTTTTTTTTTCTATTGCTTTTTAATACAAGGTAGAAACAAAATGGGCATTAAAAACTCATCTTCAGGGGCTGGAGAGATGGCTCAGCGGTTAAGAACACTGGTGGTTCTGCAAGTTCGAATCCTAGCACCCACATGGTAGCTAACAACTGTCCGTAACTCCAGTTCCAAGGGATACGACAGCCTCTTCTGTCTTCCACAGGCATTGCACGACACGGTGCACTTGAGCTACATGCAGGCAATACATGCATACACATAAAAATAATAAAAACAAAACAAAAAAAAACCTCATCTTAAGTATTTTTTCATAAAACTAAGCCAAACCACTTTTGATAGGAATAGTCAAGATAAATATGCTCTGAACTTTCTAATAGTTATTGAGAATGAGATTTAAGTTGTTTCCAATCTTATTAATGAAGTCTTTTTTTGGGGGGAGGGGGACACCTTTTTGAGACAGGGTTCCCTGTAGCCTCAAGTAAGTGGCCTCAAGCCCAGGTCTGCCTATCTTTGCCTCCCAAGTGCTGGGACTAAAGGCGTATGCCACCATGCCTGGCTGAGTTTGGGTTGTTTTTGTTTTTTGCCTCCTTTCTAAGTGAAGGGAAAGTTAGAAAAAAGTGTTAAACTGGGCATGTGATGCACACCTTCAATCCAAGTATCAGGTGTCTATATAGCCAAATCCAGGCCAGCTGGGGCTACAGGGAGACCCTGCCTCAAAAAAACCAAAAAAAAAAAAGTGTTAAGTAACTTGAATATGGTTTTACAATGGACATATGTTATTGGAGTCTAACCAAATTTTGCAGTTACTCTTAAAGCCTTAAAAAAAATCTCTCTCCATACAGGTTACACTGATCAGTGCTTTTGTTTTCCCTCAACTACCTCCCAAACCACTGAATATATTTTTTGCTGTCTGCATCTCTTTGAGTAGTATTACTGCCTGCATACTTGTGAGTACTATTTTGAATCTAAATGTTCTTAAGGGCCTAATGTTACAGTGCTTAGGACAGATCCCTAGCCCTGAATCTATGTAGCAGGTATTCTCTAATTACCATAACCTCACTCTGAAGGATGCCAGATTTCATAATCATAGTGTTGCTTTTTCTCCTAAATCCCCAAGTAATAAACCTTAAGGAAAAGTACAGGTTTCCTTGATAGGTAGAAAAATGAAAGTTAAATTACAGTGCCTGAAGTGGTGCAAAATTAGATGAGATTTGTCACCCCTCAATGACTATATACAGGATTCAGTAGGTTTTGAGAAATGTTCTTACAGGAATAGATAGCACTTTGGACTTAATTCTAATAATTACAAATTAGTTCACTTTAATCTGTATTTGCAGAATGGAGGCATTTATACTAGTAATGTAGTAACAATAATACCAAGTTTCCTAGAAAACTTAAAAGTTGCAGTTATACCTTTGTCACAAGGACCTAAAAATAGGCCTTTTTGTGTTAAAAAAAAATGGTGGTAGCTCTTCCATGTGTAGTCTTTTAGTAGTTGTTTCACAACTTCAAAGACAAAACCAACAGTGAAACCTTGGGCTGGGTTTGTGGTTTAGTAGTAGATCCTGGCTAACATACAGAAGCCCTTGGTTTGATTCAAACAATAACCTTCCAAGAAAGTAAATCTTTTAAGTTGTTCTGAACCACATGGATAAATCCTAATGGTTCTGCTAAACTCCTCTGATCTGAATTAAGGGTGGGCCCAATTCTGTTTTAGATGTCTTCTTGTTTCCCCTGGCCGGAAGACTAAGACTGAGATAATTAATCTAAATGTATGTATTTTTGGATATCCAGTCTGAATCGGTTAACATACCGATTTAATGTTCTCCTCTCTGGTAGTACCTGGAAGAATTATACATTATTCAAATACACTGAAAATGTATCTCATATAGCTTGCCAAATGACTTGTGTACAAGTTTGATTATCGAAAAAAGTAAACTACAAAAGTAAGTGTGGTCTTGGGATGTGCAAACTTAGGTAGTACTACTTGAATTATAAAGAATTAAAAATTCTGGCTGCATTGATTTAAGGAATGCTGATTAACTGAAGATTATCTTAGGAAAACAAATGATTAGTGATATTGGTAGAAAAAGAATTAGTTGTATTTTACATTGTTTTAACAGTTGGCCATTACTTAAATTTTTATTTAATTCTTCTTTTAGATCTACTGGTATCGACAAGGAGACTTAGAACCGAAATTTAGAAATCTAATTTACTATATCTTATTTTCTATCATCATGTTATGTATATGTGCAAACCTGTACTTCCATGATGTGGGAAGGTGAGGCTGCGGAGGAGAAATACTTACCAGGACTCTTGAAAAATATATGTAAGGAGAGTAAATAACTGAAGAACCCTCAACACAAATCTGATACATGATTTTCATGTTAATTGTAAATCTAAATTACCTCTTACAAGGGAGATATCATATATCTCTGCTTTTTCTTTAAGGAGCTGGTGTCATGTTTAAACATTCCAATTCTCAAATGGCACAAATAAAATTTTCACTTTTGAAATTAAAACTTTTTTTTAACAATTTAATTGCATGGCTCAAAATCTTGCAGTTTAAGACAAATACTCTTTTATTTCTGTTAAACTGAATATACAATTATTGTTCCCTAGGCAACCAACTTTTGCTTATTACTACAGTTTCACATTAACAAAACACAGATGGTGAAAAGACAACTTTGATTGTGAAGATCTAATTACAATAATAAATAAAATAATTTATACAGGTTTCTTTTTTTTTTTTGTGACTTTTCTATAAGGATCATATTCATTAAAGCCCTAGAGGCTAGTTTTGGCTTTACCCTAAGGAATGACTTTTGATTTGTTTTGATATAGAAGCAAATTTGTTAAAATTGCCTGAGGGAGAAACTCTATCGTACCCCCACCAGGTAATGCACTAAGTGAACTGCAAACTCTAATACCCTCTCAACTATTTTCTGGGTAATTTATATAGCAAAACATGTAATAAAAAGTCATGGTTATCAGATACTGGCAACATTATTTTTTTCCCCATTTCATTTTATGTCAAAGTGCTCACTGTAAACTAATGACTGGTTTTGATGAGGGGGACCTTAGCTACTGGTGGGTTTTGTTACTACTTAAATCCATATTCCCTTTAAAAGTTAACAAAAACCTGTAGTGAGTCTTCTTGACTTTTTAATGCTTTTTTCTTTACCCTGCCTAAATCAGCTCCCACTGCCAGCAATGGGTTAACTAAAAGTAACCACCACACAGTCACCTCCCAAGTTCTTGCAATTTGTATGCTCAAGTCTCAAACTATCTTTTTAAAGGTCACTAAGTCAGACCATGTTGGTTAGACTTCTTGACATATAGCCAGGCCTACTTGACTCTGGATTGAGGGCCATGTCTAATCTGAGGAGATGAGTATTACTGCTTTCAAACCAGAGCAGTTAAGCTTTGGTGATTTCAGTAGCCGAGTGAATGCAATTCCCTCTTGACACAACACTTAATAGATATCTGTGCAATTAAAACTTCTTATACTCCAACAATACACTGCCACACAGTTGTATCTCAGATGATAAAAGTAGGTAAAAAGTCACAGCAGCAACAATGTGTATGGCTTAAGCATGGTAGCTATGTAAAAGCCAGAGGAATGGTAAATTAAAAATTTTGTGGTTGCTCCTTTCTTCAGAGATACTGTTATCAACAGTGTGGCTTCTTATCTGAGCTATCTGTTTCTAACCATTATCTAGTGACAGTTTACCAAATCCTCAACATCCTTTGAGTCTTCAGAAACAGGACTGCCCAAAGATGATCCAATTATATTTGATTCTTCCTGATGATGTTGGAATATGGGATCTGTAATAAGTTAAGATTCAAGTTAGCCTTAAATGTATATTACTTATTCTCTAATCCATGACAAAAATTTTAAATATTTTACCAAAATGTAGGATTTAATCAACAAAGACCACTGTTAGATCAAGAGAAGACTAACACGATGGAATAAAATGCCTGATTTTTTTTCCCCCTTAGGATTTATCAGGCTCACAATTAAGAGTCTTATTACAGTACCTGTTAGTGTTGTCAAAGGCAAGACAGATTCAGTATCTATAACATCAGATGCCTGGATAAAGCCATGTGGTGAAGGAACGATAAGTATTGTTTCATCATCAATTGTTTGATGAACTTGTTGTACTATGGTGGGAGACTCTAAATCCTAAATAATATTAAAATAAGGAAACAGAAAAAAGAAATTCTGACTCATTCCTTATTAGTTTTCCTTACATTCCCCAAGTACACATTTGATAGGACTGAGCTCTCAAATATATTCTATTTTAAAATTAGAATATAGAGAAAGATAGATACATATACTTATATCTCAATAATCTTCTAATTTAATAAAGTATTGACAAAAAGGAACTTAAGAACTGATTGTCATATATCACTTGAATACACTGTGGGATATATGTGGTTCCTTAAGATCTACTATTACTCATACTGCCCAAAAATGATCCAGGAGTGGGCTCCAACAAATGCCTCTCAATCTGTTACACGTGGAGAGGGGAAAAGTGCTAGTGAGGAACTATGTTCAGGTATCTCTGGCTACACATTTCTGCCATCAACAAGAGTTTGTTCATTGATACTTTTGAAGAGGTAGAGGTTTGTACTTTATGAGTCTAAATAAAAAAAAGTATTAGAGAATCTCTCTTCCAAACTGCAGGCTTGAGATCTTAAAAGTAAAAATCCATTAGGCTGCAATCTTATGTACAGCTTACCTCAGTAACATAAGCACTGGCTAAATCAGAGGGTGATTCTTCTCGTTTAAGGTCAGAATCTGAGATTTCTTCCTCTGTTCTGACCATAACACTATTCATCAGTTCTGTGCTATTTTGGTCACTGAATTTAGATACATGAATATTATTAAATGATGGCTGTATAGTTATCTTAGGCCGAGGAATTTCATCTGGGAAAGTGTCTGCTTCTAGTGCATCTGGAGGCTCAGGAAAGTCAGAAGAATGAATATCACTATCAACTGTCAGTTCTGCTTGGGATATTGAAGAAGTGATGTCCTCTGTAGCAACAGTCTGAATGATGACTCTTGGTGTGTGACACTGCACTGTGACATTTTCACTTGGGTTCAACAGATGTTCTGGCTATAAAACATTAAAGGAAACTATCAATGGCAAAATGAGAAAGAACTGAAGTAACTGAACAAATCACAATACAGGTGGTACACCTCATTCTTCCCTCCCATACCTCTTACCTCTGGAACTGTTTGTATTATCACATTTCTAGAATCCTTGTTTGTTACCCACTGAGTCCCTTCTGATTCTTAGTCTTTTTTTTTTTTTTTGAGACAGGGTCTCCCTGTAGCCCCAGCTGACCTAGAACTTACTATGTAGACCAGGCTGGCCTTGAACTCCCGAGTGCAGGGATCACAGGCGTGCACCACACCTGGCTCCCTTCCTCTTCTAAATTCCCTATTTGAGTGGATGTCCATCTAATATAAAGAAGATAGAGGAGATTAGAGATGCACTCAGAGTTATGGTGCAAAATCTTACACCTGGGACAAGTGGTAGGAGAAAATACTTTGATATCTGAACTATCTTATTATTTGTATCAAGTAATAATCCTGACCCACAAAAGAAATCAAATAAAATATAACATACGGATAAAGCATGAACAATGATCTGTTCAGGGGAAGCAGGAGCAGCAGCTGTCAGAGTCACTGTGGGACTTGTGGTCAGAGTTAGGGGAAGGCCTTGACTTGAGCTTGTTTGAAGTAGGTAGGTGCCTGGAGTACCAGTAGGCTGTAAATGGAAAGACTAAAGAAAAAGAAAACAATAGATTCAACACAGGTGCCAGACCTCTGCTCAGAAGACTGACTTTAATTAGTAGCTACAAATATGCTTGGCAATCATGAGAGTATGAACAAAGACAAAGGGAAAATATATTGTCCCGTCATTATTCTGAGACTTAATGAGTAAAGCTTTTATCTTGATGGCTCAGACAGTAAAGACCTTGCCATCAAGTCTGATGACCTGAGTTTGATCTCCAGAACCCATAAAAAGAATTTTGACTTCTGTAAGTTGTCCTTTGACTTCCACACTAGTACCATGGCATGCCCTCCCCCAAATAAATAAATGTAATAATAAAAAATACTTCAAAATCTTGAAGATATATAATTCTTCAAAATAAATCTTGATAGCAATGTTTATATTTCAATAAAATCCTAAGTAATTCTGGGTTAGTTTTAGAAAAAAGGATAAGAACTGGGACTTTTGCTTTTAAATTTTCTTTGTTCCCCCAAAAGAAACCCCAAGTCATGAGCCATTTTCCCTCTGGCTGGAGACAATGAAAATCTATTTTTTTGCATCTATAGGTTTGCTTATTTGGGGACCTTAAATGGAGTCATAGACTTTCCTTGACTCACGATGAGGCTATATCTGCACATATCTGTGATAAAAAGAAAACACCGTAAGCCAAAAACGTACTTTTCAAATATACATGACTTGCTGAAGAGCAGGGTGGTTTGTCTGCACTAGTGCAGTGATGGAAGCTGTAGCTTCTGCCACTACCCAGTGTGGTTAATCACAGATCACTAACCCAAGAAAATACCAAAATCAAGATGGAGCTCTTATGTTCAGACATTTCCATTTCTTAGATAGAACTTGGGGTTAGAATTGGGTCCTTTGAAAGTGCATGTGTACATGCACGCACATGTGGAGTATGCATGTGCAGGGCAGGCCAGAGGCTGACACTGGGTATATATATATATATATATATAATTTTTATTTTATGTGTGTAAGTATATTGCCTGAGTGTAAGTGCACCTGTGTTGTGCAATGCCCGCAGAGGTCAGAAGAAGGCATTGGATTCCCCTGGAACTGGAGCCTATGGATGGCTTTTAGCCACAATGTGGTGCTGGGAATCGAACCCCGGTCTTCTGCAAGAACAGTCAGTGCTCTTAACTGCTGAGCCATCTCTCCATCCCCGAACCTTTAAGTTTTATTTGGGTTACTTATAGGAGTTTTTTGAGACAGGTCTCTCACTGAACCTGGAGATCACTGATTTGGCTAGACTGGCTGGCCATTAACACCCCGCCTTCCCCCACCTAATGGTGGAATTAAAGGTGCTACCATACCCAGCTTCTTTTTACTGGGAACTGAACTCAGGTCCTCATGGTTGCATAGATAGTACTTTACTGACTGGGTCATCTCCTCAGTCCCTAATAACTTTATGTTTAACATATTTTTATAAAGACTTTTCCAAAGTGTAACTATTAAGGACTAGAACTAAGTAAAAGCTTTTACTCAACAAATGCTATTAATAGTTCATAGCTTTTTCACAAACTTTTTTTTTTTTTTTTTGGTCTTTTTGAGATAGGGTCTCCCTGTAGCCCCAGCTGTCCTGAAACTCAATATGTAGACCAGGCAGGCTTTGAACTCACAGAGCTCCGCCTGCCTCTGCCTCCCAAGTGCTGGGATTAAAGGTGTGCGCCACCACGCCTGGCTCACAAACTTTTATTAAAACCCATTTTAAATGTTTTACTATTTTTATTTTATGCATATGAGTATATTGACTATATGTAGATAAGTACACTCGTGTTGTGAAATGCCTGTGGAAGTCAGAAGAGGGCATCAGATTCCCTGGAACTGGAGTTAAGGATGGTTGTTAGTAACCATGTGGGTGCTGGGAATCAAACCCAGGTCTTCTGCAAGAGCAGTCAGTGCTCTTAAACGCTGAGTCATCTCTCCAGCCCCACAAACTTAAAAAACAATTTTTCTGTGTATGCGTGTATTGCCTACATGTAGGTAAGTGCACCCGTGTCATGCAATGCCTGCAGAGGTCAGAAGAGGCTGTCAGATCCCCTAGGGCTGGAGTACTCACAGTTGTTAGCTGCCATGTGGGTTCTGGGATTCAAACCCGGGTCTTCTGCAAGAACAACCAGTGTTCTTAACTGTTGAGCCATCTCTCCAGCCCCTGCCTAGAAGTTTTTAATCAACTAGGAGTTATGGATGGTTGTTAGCTGCTATATGGGTTCTGGGAACTGAACCTGGGTCCTCTGCAAGAACAGCCAGTGCTGAGCCATCTCTCTAGCCCCTCTACAAACTAACTTTTTTTTCTTTGGTCTTTTTGAGACAGGGTCTCCCTGTAGCCCCAGCTGTCTTGGAACTCACTATGTACACCAGGCTGGCCTTGAACTAACAGAGATCTGCCTGCCTCTGCCTCCCGAGTGCTGGGATTAAAGGCGTGCACCACCACAACTGGCTCAAACTTTTTTAACTTAAAAAAAAAGATTATTTTTTAATTTTATGTGTATGAGTGTATTGCCTGCATGTATCATGCAATGCCCTAAGAGGTCAGAAGCCTGGGCTTCGGATCCCCTGGAACAGGAGTTATGGATGGTTGTTAGCTGCTATATGGGTTCTGGGAACTGAACCTGGGTCCTCTGCAAGAACAGCCAGTGCTGAGCCATCTCTCTAGCCCCTCTACAAACTAACTTTTTTTTTTTTTGTCTTTTTGAGACAGGGTCTCCCTGTAGCCCCAGCTGTCCTGGAACTCACTATGTAGACCAGGCTGGCCTCGAACTCACAGAGATCCACCTGCCTCTGCCTCCCGAGTGCTGTGCACCACCACACGTGGCCCTACACAAACTTTCTTAAATGACCAGTCTGATCCTTGAGCCAGTACAAATCTATAGTATGTACTCAATAGCATTGTCATTTTTTACAATAAAAGAACATACTGGTTTATGTACACATGGAAGAACAACGAAAATGACTTAGAAAAGTAGAAGTCTAATTTTTGTCTAGTCTACCATCCATTTGGCCTCAGAGTTCTAATTTCATCTGGTTAAAAGATACCATTTCTATAAATGATACCAATTGATCTTCCTCATGCATAAAAACAGTCAATATCTATTATCTGAAATATTACTCACTGGAAGAATCTCAAATGTCTGTAGTGTTCCACTGTTTAGTGTTATTGTTTCCGAGTCGACAGTAGCAGCAGGGGAGTCTGTGGAAGCTGTAATAAGAACAAGCACAGCAATAAAATGCTTTGTAAAGTTTCTCCAGCGGATTCAGTTTTCATGAAGGAAATTTCATACTGAGTAATTTGCCTGCAAACCTGTAGTCATTTAAATT
>NW_008358866.1:2879213-2882032 GCF_000622305.1 Nannospalax galili | reverse complement strand
TATATATAATTCTAGCCCACTGCCAGTTTACTGAGACACAGCCACGTCCACCCAATTTGCTTTTTCTACAGTTGCTTTCATACCTTACAGAAAATAGTGATACATATGGCTCATAAAGCCCAAGATACTACCTGAACCTTTATACAAGAGGTTTGTTAACATATTAGGTGTGTGTTCTAATGTGTCTGAAATGTTAAGAAGCAAGACAAATATACCAAGGCTAATTTGGGAAGAGAAAGGAACTTGGAACATTATTTTCTGGGCATTTAAGTAAGCATTATAGATATCTGGATGGTAGTCTCCTAACATATATACCTAGCAAGTAAGAATTCAAATTAATTATCAGAGAGTCTATCCCTGTCTACATACAGTTGTTCTGAGGGTCAAAAGCAATTTTGAAAAACAAATAAATGTAAGATACTACTTTCTCAGAAGAACATATTTGGGGGTCTAAAGAGCAAAATCAAGAGATTTAGGTCAGAATGCAAACAGTAATCAGTGGGATACAGAGCTCTTATATCCACACTTCTTTCTAGAATAAAATGAAAAACTACTCAAAAGTGATGGTATGAATGAATATCAAGGTTACCACTTATAAAACGTTTTCTGTTTCCTAGTGGATATTGTCAAGACACAGAGGCTAACATTCTCTATGCACAATCAATTGATAGCCAAAATAGTACATGTATTTTTTTGGACTAGAAACTTCAGTTACTTTTCAATTCTCAGACTATAAAACAGAAACATGGAGGACCAAACACAGAGTAAGAGGTATGATTAGTTTAAATGTCTCCAAGGCAGCTTTGTTCTGTGGTGCTGGTGATCAAACTCAGGGCTTCACCCATGCAAGGCAAGTGCAGCCCCCCCCCCCATGGTAACTTTGACAGTCATTTGCATATACAGATACAAGGTGCTAATAGCATCAATAGGCAGCCCAAGGTTTCTCAACTAGGGCATTGGAGGGTACATTTGGGAATGTGAGGTGTGTTTTATGTTTGTCCTCATGGCGAGAAAATACTACTGGCATCTTGTAGATGAGGTCATGTTGTAGTAAGAAGGTGTTCTGTAAAGATTTACTCAAAATGCCCAGGTAAGAATTCCAAAGTGTATGAATACTTGTGGGCAATAACCTTTTCAAAGGCAAACAGCAGCATTATGTAGGACCACCACCACCACCAAAAAAAAAAAGAAAAAAAAAAGTGAGGACAATTCTGAGAGTATAACCTATTTCTGTCACTATGATCCAAAAATGACAGAAAAAGGAAAACTTGCTTTGGAGTTAAAGACAATTATTTCCCCTCTCTGTAATTATTGCTGGGTTCCTGCAAGCTCATTAATTACAAAATTGTCAGAGACTAAGGATAAATAAGGGATGAAAAACCATTTCCCTGTAGGAAACTGGCTTACTTTTTCTTTTCAGCTGACAAAACCCCATTTTTTTCTTTATGCTATCTCAGATTCACCCCTATTTTGTATTCTGGTGAAATTAGATAATCATTGTATCACAATGAACACTATTTCTCTGCTTGATAACTTTTTATGCAGTTGTCATTGATTTAAATGTTTATCTGAAGGATTAATTTCCATAAAATCCTCATTCTTAACTACAAAATCTAGGAAGGCGATTTAGAAGGACTTGTGACTGCTAGGCAGTTGGAAGTCCTTCCTGTTGCACATTCTTATGCAAGTATTAACTGAATTAAAACATAAAATGCCTTAGCTCTCCCAATTCGTCAACTTAGGTAAATTTCTATCAACATTCTAGAAGACTAAAGGGCATCAGAGCCATGAACTAACTCATACAGGCCCAATGGCAAGGAGTCTTGAGGTGCCAACACTTACAGACGTGGGTGATCTGGACTGGAATCTGCAACGCTGCCATGGGGCTTGGAGAGATGGCTGTATTATCTTCCAAGCGGGCGACTCTGATCTGAACATGCTGTACACTGGAATTGGAATTACTGTTTGGAACTCCAGATCCTGATTTATTCTCCAAAAGCACTGGGTTGTTTTTTTGGTTCTCATGTAACTGTTTAAGACCTTTTATTAAGACTGAAGGGAGATGGGTAGACAAAAAGAACATTGACTCTCCGACAGACCACCATCTAAGCAACAAGGGTAGGGTGGGAAGGGGGTAAGGAGGGAAAGTACTTGGAGTAAATAATTGCATACTGAATGTGAGAACTTATCAGAGTAATAAAAATATTAGAACTATAACCTGTTCTAAAAAGTTTGGAAACATCCATCATAAGAGATTAAAAAATAAGATAAAAAATTTTTTTTTTGGAGATGGGGGTGGTCGTGCTATGTTGCCTGGGTTGGTCTCCAATTGGTGGACCTAGTGTTCCTATAGCTTCAGCCCCCCAAGTGGTCTAGACTTAATGTGCTACCACACTGGCCCAGATTTTGGAAAATTACTGGGTAATATTTTTGCCATTCAAGAATTAAAATAAAACAGAAAAGGATGGACATTGTTAAGAACATGGAAATAGGAGATCTATGTCCTTGGAATTCTTGGCAGAATTCTGTCTGGGAAGACTACTGGCAATGCCAACGTAGACTTTTTATTTTGAAATGAAGAGTGTACAGTTCTTCCACCAGTGACTAAAGGGCTGCACTTGACTGCCAGATAGTAGTATGCATTCAAGAACTTCCACAGGGTGGCCTTCTCTTGGTCCCTCTTTTTTTTTTTTTTTTTTTTTGGTTTTTTTGAGATGGGGTCTCCCTGTAGCGCCAGCTGTCCTGAAACTCACTATGTAGACCAGGCCGGCCTTGAACTCACAGAGATCCACCAGCCTCTGCCTCCCAAGTGCTGGGAT
>NW_008358866.1:2869367-2879123 GCF_000622305.1 Nannospalax galili | reverse complement strand
TGAGATGGGGTCTCCCTGTAGCCCCAGCTGTCCTGGAACTCACTATGTAGACCAGGCTGGCCTTGAACTCACAGAGATCCGCCTGTCTCTGCCTCCCGAGTGCTGGGATTAAAGGCATGTGCCACCACGCCCGGAGGCCCCTCTCTTTTATTTGGGAGGGGGGTGGGGTCTTACCCTCTAGCCCAGGCTGGTATTCAGCTGTATTGATCTACCTGCCTTTGTTTCCTCATTCCTGAGATTACAGGTGTGTCCATTTTTTGCTCTTTTGCTTATAATAAACTACATTAATCCTCTGTAACTGGGAGCTTAATTTTTTACAAATTAACATTTTCAAGTGACAGTTTCTCAGCATTAATTTTCCTTTGAAAAACTGAAAGTTGGAGTGTTATACTAAGGGAAATGAACGTGCTAACCCAAATTAAAAGGACTAAATAACAGTTCAGAATCTAAATGAAAAATAGGCAATGAAATGACAAGGGTGTACTTGAGGCAAATCCAGGTTAAGATCATGTACATACAAAATTAGAAGTCCACACTTGTTCTACAAACATGGTAACACAGGGTTTCCCCTAAATAACAAACTTAGCTAAGATATCTGAAATTGTACAGCTCATAAAAGTTTATTTAAAGTTAACTTTTGAGAAGACTTGCTAAATGAAACCATGTAAAATTCACTTCCTGTTCATAGTTTATATGTAAATGTGTTTTCACCTTATAGGTTTGGGGAATTACAAATCACACAAACACTTCCCTTGAGAAGACAAGACAACTATTCAAATCAGCTATGGTATCTCTTAGATACCTGAGGCAAAGAACTTCCAAACTATCTCTTAAGGAGTAATGCAGTAAAGAGAAGGGAGGAGCAAGTAGTACATTACCAGGAAATGAAACATCCTTATGGTTTGCAATTTGCCTTTTGATGGTCCACCATTTACTTCGAAGCCACTGTGGTGAACGGACACTGCTCCATCCCTCAGCTAACAGATCCCAGTTTATGTCATTTTCATCAGCTACATCAAGCTCTGCTATCCTAAAGGTTACAAAATAAGCTTGTTAGATCTTAAATTTATTTTTCTATCAGAATCCTTTTCTTACTACAGGACAGCACCAACAATAAAGGGAACTGTAGGTTATGCCAATGAGGTGCTACTATTAAAGGGAAAGGATTCCAATAGTGCAGATAAACTTGAGCCTAGGGCTAAGAACTGCCATCAACAACAGCCTTTAAAGGTGTAACCAGTGTGCTGAACTGTAAATGGTTACAACCAGTTGGAGTACAGTAAAGGAAAGGGAGCAGGCTGAAGATTACAACCAGAGAAAAGAACAGGTGTAGTTGTACAGTGCTGCAGTGTTTTGGAGTTTGGTTGTAAGTAAGTTATTTCTGGGCTCTGAGCTTTTCCTTTATTTATTTCTGTAGTACCAGCTGACCTAACACTTGCTATGTAGTGCAGGCTGGCCTTGAACTCACAGAGATTCTCCTGCCTCTGCTGGGATTAAAGGCGTGTACCACCATGAGAGCGGTTCCATTTATAAAGAAATTAAGTGTTTAGAGACTAGCCATTTATATAGATGACTTCGTTGGGAAAAACATTAAAAACAAAATTCTAAACAAAATGATTAAAAAAAAAACAAAAACAAAATACCCAGCCAAACCGACAGTACAACTCAATTTAGGGTTTTAGAAGTCTATTCATTTCTAGCTTTCACCATCACAATGACAGCATGGAGAAGCATACCTCTTAAGTTCAATGTTTTGAAGATTCTCTTACTGATAAAGTTCCCCTCTCCCATTATCATAAAGCTGTTCTGGATTTGGGCCAAGTGCATTTGATTTGATTGAATCTGAAGGGGTAGTAACTAGACAGGGTCCTTCTTCACACAGTAGCAAGGATTGAAGGGCATGGAGACTGAAAAGACCTGTTACTCTAAGCATGTCCCCTTTGGCTAGGACTGAGGCATGCTGGTTGGACAATGGAGAGGCTGCCACACCTGTTCTATGCACAGAGAGGATTCAGTCTCCATGCCTTCAACCTGGTACTTTGCTCAGGCACTAAACCCACTAAAAAGGAAAAAACAAACAAAAATGAACTCCATATGAACTCTAGGATGCTGAACAGTGAGTGGCTCTCTATGGAGAGGATTCTTTTCAGACATAGGAAACCCAAAGAGGAAAGTCAGTGAAGACATCTACAATACTTAAGTTTATGGAAAGATTTGGAACACAAACCTTAGGATGAGATTGATTTCATCCTCCTTGGTCCACTCAGTACCTCCACTCTGTTTCCAGTTCAGGTAGTTGAGCCATTTAGATCGACACTGCTTTTCTGAGCGGGTACCCACTCTTTCAGCCACGGCTGCCCAAGACACACCCTGTGTGACTATGTCACCTGGCTCCGTGCTTGTTAATTCATGAACCACCTCTGCAAGTCTCTTTTCTTCTTCTTCTGTCCATTTCCCTGAAAAGGAAATCATCCAGACTACCACTGCTAACTTCTCAACTGTTAAAGATCTGATCAGCCCTCTACTTCTGAGTATGAATGGGAAATGTGCAGTAGTACTGAGTTTATTTCTGACTAGCACTCAGCTAGGAAACCACATATACCTACTAGGACAATTACATTTTACTGATTTTTTTTTTTTAAGAACAGAAAATTTACTGAAAACCTAATTCATGCTAAGTCCTATATAAACAGCAAAGTAGGAAGTGCTTCATTCATGGCTTGATGGAGAGAGAAACTAATACTCTTTCTCCTTTTATCAGCAAAAATGGAAAAAGAGGCTGATATTTATTTATTATTTAATTTTATGTGTATGAGTGTTTTGCTTGGATGTATGTAAGTGTATACCCATGTCACGCAGTGCCTTCGAAGATCAGAAGAGGGGGTCGGATCCCCCGAAACTGGAGTTCTAGATGGTTGTTAGCTGACATGTGGGTGCTGAGAATCAAATCTGGGTTCTCTGCAAGAGCAGACAGTGCTCTTAACCACTGAGCCATCTCTCTAGTCAAGGCTGCTATTTAAAAGAATGAACGATGAGGAGCAAGTGGAATAACACCTATGTGCTCATCTACTTTAGTAAAAACTAGGTTCATATCAGTTTTGCACTATCTCACTGAGATGACATAAGTAAATTCTGACACTAACATTTGTACACATTTCACCCGTTAAGATCTAATGTTTCCTCTGTGAGTTCGAGGCCAGCCTAGTCTGCATGGCAAGTTCAGGCTAGCTGGGGCAATAGGGAGACCCTGTTTCAAAAAGACCAGGAAAAAAAAAAAAAAAAAAAAAAGATATAATGTTTCAACTTTTTTATGTAATGAAGCTTAAACAGAAAAATAAGGAACTTAAAAAAAAAAAACAGTACTCTTTACTTATGATTTTAATTAAGTTACTAGTAGCTAAAAACTTCTAGGAAATTTCAGTCTCTGTGCTAGAGGAATTCATTCATAGAAGAACTATTTACTAAATGTTTATATGCAACACTCTAGAGAACATTGACGGATTCAAGATAAAGCTACTCTCCTATTATAACATGGTAAGAAAGAAGGAAATCGTCTGTGACTGTGTTGTCTTTGGCAGTTTGAGAAACTCATCAAAAGTCAGGTTACAAGATGAAAAGGAAGCTGGCAAATCAATCTCTTAGGCCACAATGGGTGAATGGTAGTGTCCTCCCAAAACATGTTACCAAAAGGAGCTCTGTACACTCACAGCATTGCTCATGAACCTCTGGAGCTTTTTGCTGAATTTGAAGTTTCCTACTTCATTCATCAAACCAGCCACACCAAGGAATGACACCAAGGTTAAATTTATGTTCACTGTCTTACAGGCAATAACATGATAGTGGACTAGGTAAGGACAGGACAGCTTGATTTCACTTTAGTAGGGTAAGGGATAAAGAAAAATAGTCTAGAAGCTGAAGCTAAATTAGAAAACTTGCACAATTATTGTGACTCCTATGGGAACCTTAGAACTAAGAGATCTGTAAGAGCAATCTTTAACTTCTTTATTTTACAGAGGAAAGCGAGGCTAAGAAAATTAAATGACAGTGGCAGAGAATTTGTAGAGACTACTGTTGGTGACAAATATTAGGCTGAACATTTATCAGTACATTTGTATTAAGAGGCACGTGTAATTGGGCCCAGGCATTGAAATACCAATAATCATAAATTTATTTTATGGAAAAGTGTAATTCAAGTTTGAGATACAAATCTCTAAAACATACACTAGTTTTTCCCAATTTGGGGACTTTCTTGCAATGGAAGTTTTTTGTTAATATAAGCCAATAAGCTGTTGTTGCTATAAGTGCAGTTAGGCCTACATTAAAATTACTTCTTGTATATAAGCCTTAATGCTTTCCTAAGTAGGGCAGTTTTCAAGTGATATAAAAGTCAAACATGCCAGACCTAAATCCTTTAATGTCCTTATGAACAATGTGACTTTATAAGTACAAAAATCAGTTGGATTTATCTACTAAACTAAGCTGAAAAAAAACCAAAACCAAAACCCACACTAGGAAATGATTCACCTTGAAGGAAGGGGAATGGCATACATCTATTTCCCAGATGAAAAGGCAGAAGGAGCACACATAGTCATGGAAAGCCACCAAGAGCGCTCACAGTACCTGTGTTGCAGGTATCCTTCATCAGTCGGCACCGATCTTTGACAGAAGATGCACTTCTTCCTAGGGCCGCCCCTATTGTTGCCCAGTCATTGCCATGCTTTATCCGGAGCCTAAAACAAGAGTCTGCCAATCAGCATTTGGTTCAACTGTTTGCTCCCTTTTAATTTCATCATTTATTCTTCATTCTTCTTCTTCCCATTTGACTGGTTTGGAAGTTGTGGGCAGCAATACTTTGAGAGCCAAAGTTTGAAAGTGTGGCCTTTTATTGGGGTCCACAGTTGTCTGTGGGTGAAAAAAAAAACAGGCAGCAATTGCCCTTTTCCTGGGTCAGAGAAGAAATAAATAATTTGGATATGTGTTCAAAAAAAAAAAAGATCAAGTTCCCCTCCGGTTACTGACACAATCTCCCAGGCAACCCCAGAGTTTTCCCTTTTGAGTATATTCCTAACAAGCTCTTCTTTAGACATCTAAAAAAGTTTCACAGATAACTATCCTACACAGGGTCTACCTTCAGTTTTTCAGACACATAGAGTCCATTAAATCATACTTTCTAGCCTTAAGAAAATGAAACAAAATTATGTTTCCTGAGATTCAAGAGCCTTCACAAGGTAGTCAACCCAGATATTTGGGGAAACATTTATTAAGTGACTATTTTTTTTTCCAAGTCTTGTAGCAAAACCCTGGTTTTGATGTTGGTATATAGATTTCCTAAATTTAGTGTTTAGGCCACTGAAAATTTAATTTAGTTTCTCCATTTAATCACTTTTTGGAACCCCGTATTAGTGGTCTCAGGAAGCATTTAGTGACTAGCAACAGGAGGCTAATTTGTGTGCTACGTATAGCTACTGTATATAAGTCTGGATATAATCTCTTTTAGTCATGCTTTTAACAGCCAGATGAAATTATACCAGTGTGCCAAAAATCCCAATTTTTAAATTTAAAGATTTAAAAACAAGAAAACAAACAAAAATACCAAACAAAACATACCCCAACACACCCCAACTATAATGAAAACAAAACTGAAAACTTACTCCTTGAGCTTCTCAATTTCTTCAGGAGTATATCTAGAAATTCAAAAACAATTTAAAAAGTCAGTTAAAATACATAATGCTAAAAACCTTAATAAAACCCAAAATTTCCTAACAGTATGTCATTTAGCATGGGTGATATTTTTAAAGTATTTTAAAGTGTGGTGTTTTTATTTGTCTTTTTGAGACAGGGTCTCCTTGTAGCCCCAGCTGTCCTGGAACTCACTATGTAGAGCAGGCTGGCCTTGAACTCACAGAGATCTGCCTGCCTCTGCCTCCCAAGTTTAAAGTGAGTTCTTAAAAGTTAAAATCATTGCTTCCAAATGAGCTCTTAAAAAGAAAAAACCATAGTAATTACTTTTAGTACAGATATATACTATATATTTTTCTCAAGGAAATCCAAGATTTAAAATATTTATGTCTTATGTTGACTAACCTCCTTTATTTCAAAATTAGGTTTAGGAACTCTTGAAATTATAACTGTTCCAACAGACTTACAGATAACCTTGTATGGTAGTGAAAGAGAAAGACCCAAGAAAAATTTAAGGCACCGAAAAAAATTAAAATTTTCTGCTTTTCCTCTACACCTTGGACACACACTTGCTCTTTATTTCTATATAGCCAATGTAATATTTTATAAATACACAAATATCCATTTATTTGAAAATTATGTAAGGCTGGGTACTTTTTAACCACTTGTACTATATGGAAGGTTTCTGAAGTTAGTTAAGTCATTTATTCTTGAACAAAAAATTTCTCTTTTTTTCTACCATTATAAAACATAATCTAATTCCCTGCAGTTTTCAAATGTACTCTTACTAATCTGCTGAGGTATACAGGCAAACTAGCACTGGTAGCTTAGCAGTGTCTTATCAAGTCATACTAATGCCACCTAGGAGTCCAAAGAAAGAGTAAAAATACGTCAGTAATACCACATAATCATTGCATTGAAGGATCTTAATGGTACGTTTCCAAAAATGCTACCTTTAACAGAAATCTATTCATTGTTTCCAGATTTCTAGGTATTTTCCACTCTAGCTTTATTTTTTAAAATAAATGAAGTCCCTGACCTAGTATGCTATATTCTAAAATCAAATAGGAAAATAAAATGTTGACAGTGAATTTGGAGTTCTTTTAACATTTCCTACATCTTTAACCACTCCTGATTTTAATGTTACTTTACTACAAAGCAGTCTTTAATATATTAAATCTTCAATTAACTTATAAGGTAGTTCAGATTCTACTTTCTAAAAAAAGGCTTTTTAAAGAAGTTTTATTACATACTTAACTAAGACTTGCAGAATAAAATTAATAATTCATAGCTGCCTTCACTTCAGGTCTTAATTATTAACTCTAAAAAATAAAATGACAGTTTCTTAACTGTTTCCCCTAGTTACATGAAAACATGCAGCATTCCAAGTTTTCATACTTTCCCACATGGTTTCTGTCATCATACATGCGAAGCACTCTTCTATAAACTGCAAACAAAGGCCGGTTCAGACCCCATGCTATAGTCCTGTAGAAATCTTTTCTTTCGTCTTTTGACATCTCAAAGATGATTTCTGTAGCATCTTTTATTCCGCGTGCCTAAATGGGTTACATTTCTTTGATTTAGGGATTTCTGGTATAATGCATGTGGATACACTATGCTTTTAAATGTGTTTTAATGTTAAAGGTTAGCAATGACATTTAGAAAAAGAACATATTGCTAATAAGCCTTTAAACTTTAAATAAGCTTTAAAATGTTGCAGTAAGAAAATGATTCTTAATTGCACTAAAAATAATTCAATTTCTGTTTTCACTTAAAAATTATAAAATTTAGAAATAAATCTGAATAAGTAGAGAAAATTATGAGAACAAAATTAACCAGCAATCAAACACACCAAGATAAATCTAAGAATAAAAAAATTGAAACAAACTTCTGGCAAAGACAGGCACAAATAATATTAGAAATGAAAAAAAAATGGGGTTTAAGTAGAGGTGCTACAAAGACTAAACAACAAATGAATATATGAACAATTTTAAGACAAATTTGAATTCACATAAAATGACCAAAAGCCTAAAAAAGGTTAACTTACCAAAACAGACTCTGGAAAAGATAGAAAGTCAACTAGACACATACCAAAAACACTTTTTTAAATCTACTACTAATTTTTGCACAATTAAAGTAGCAGGTCCAGGTGATATTACGAAATCAGTCCTACCAAATCTTCAAAGAAAAACAGCTGTGATCTTAAAAGATTCTAGAGTAAATAATAAAAGAGTGATAATTCTGTTTTAATTCTATCAGGCTAGCATAACTTCAATAGCAAAACCAAATAAGGATAGTTTCAGAAAATAATTTTTGGGCAAAGCTTAAAGTTCAGTCATTAATAAAGATTTTGAAATTCCACTATTTTAGCAAATGGAACCCAGAAATGTATAAAAAACTTATTACACCAATGCAATACAGTAAGTCAATCCCAAGAATAAAGCTTGTATCTATTTTAGAATAATCATTAATCTGATTACTCAAATCAGCAGACTGACAGAAAAAAAGGTCAAATTTCAAAGTATGGAGAAAACATTCATAAATGAAAAACTCTTAGTGATTAAACTCTTCAGTGAATTAGTATTAGTTGATGATCTGATAAAAGAATGCATCAAAAGTACAGACTTGACTCATTTGTAGAAAAGGTTATACATATAGATACTTATAAATCTAGGAAAGAAACCTCAAACCATTATATCAAGCTACTAAATACAAAGTTGATCAATCAAAAGGAAGACAAACAAAATAAACAAACAACCAAAAAACTATAAAGGTGTTCATTTCATAAATTCTTGTACAGAGTCAAAGTAATTCCAATAAAAATCCCATCAGGATTTCATTCTACAAACATTCTAAATTTTGAAGAGAAGAAGGCTAATATTAGCTAAGATAGTCACAAAGGGACTCGCCCTGCCAGACACTGTGACATCTGAAGGTAGTGTCATACTGGTGTAGCTAAGAACAAAAAGAAGCTAGAACAAGCTAGGAAGCCTATGGAGAAGAGTATATGGACGCTTGTTTTAGGACCCTATTTTGGACTTGGCAAAAAGACTTACATACCACACATAATGCTGAGGCAATTATCTACACAGAAAAAGAACTGAAGCCCTATCTTACATCTGTGGGGGTATGTAGGGGGTTGTGTGTCAACATTAAAGGCAAAATTATAAAACTTGAGTAAGGCAATATGAAAATATTTTCATATCTGAGATGGGAAGATATCTTAAACAAGCATACAAAACATTAAAAGTAAAAACATAATAAAACTGATACTGAAATTAAGAATTCTTGCCCATCAAATGATACCCAAAGAGAAAGGCAGGCCACTAAATTTTGACAAGATACCTATAAACAAATGATCACCAAATCCTTTGTATACAGCATATATTATGCACATCTAAGAGGAAAAAACTACATAAGAAAATTGGTAGAAAACACAAAAAGGAATTATAAAAAAAAAAGGCTAATAAGCATATTACACTTAAACTAAGAAAACTCAAACAACCATTTCCTATGTAATGGATAACCTGAAATATATTTGTACAATGAAATATAGACAAGCTAAATGACAGGGGATGGAGAGCAAAAACCACAATATTGAGCAAAAGAAGCAATTTACAAAATATCATCTTTTTATATAAATGTCAAAACCAGGTAAAATTACAGTGGTATAAATCTTCTAAAATTTTTAGTCTTTCTCCTAATATTCATTTATAGTTTTTGTGTTACAAGCAATTAAACCCCAGTATTTATAGAGCATGAGTGCACATATACACATGCATGTGTGTATGTTTGCAGTGTGTGCTGCATGGTGGTGGGAGATGACAACAGTGAGAGAAAACTTTTTGTCCCCCTTCCCACTTTTGCTTGTCCTTTTTCCTTTTGTCCAAAATTGGAATATATGATTTTTGTTTTTTAAAGACAAATTCGCTCTATGTAGCCTGACTGGCCTGGAACTTGCTATGTACAACAGGCTGGCCTCAAACTCACAGGGGAATCCCTGTCTCTGCTAAGGTATGCACCACCATACTCAGAAGGCTATATGATGCTTAACCCATGAGAATTTTCTACTGTTTA
>NW_008358866.1:2862665-2869341 GCF_000622305.1 Nannospalax galili | reverse complement strand
TTTTTTTTTTTTTTTTTTTTTTTTTTGGTCTTTTTGAGAACTCACCATGTAAACTGCTTTGAACTCACAGAGATTCACCCACCACAGCTGCCTTCCACAGCATTAAAAAAAAAAAAAAAATTCTGCCAGGCATGGTGGTGCACACCTTTAATCCCAGCACTTGGGAGGCAGAGGCAGGTGGATCTCTGTGAGTTCAAGGCCAGTCTGGTCTACACAGTGAGTTCCAGGACAGCTGGGGCTACAGGGAGACCTGGTCTCAAAAAGACCCAAAAGAGCTGGATAGTCTACACTCAAATATAGATCCTGTGACTTCCTAACAGCTGCACAAAATGGTGAGAGGTGCCTCATGGCATTTTCAGCTTATATATCCTTAGCCCCTCCCCCACATGCAGCTAAGGTTGGGTGGGAGGAGTAACTGACTCCCCCCTTAACTCTTTGACTAGCATGGGAATGAGGTGTGACTATAGCTTGGCGGTATAGTGGTCAGAGGACACTTCCAGGTAACACTCCACCCCTTCCTCCAGCTCTTACATTCTTTCCGCCAACCTCTTCTGCAGAAGTCCCTGAGCCTTGGAGGGGGGTGACAGGTTTGGGATGATCTTCCTCCCAATTTCCACAGAATTTTTATAAGAGTACTATAAAAAGCAAGGTCAAGAATTAAAAAAAAAAAATTAAACTATCTTTTCTTTTTCTCAAGACTGGTGCATCTTTTCAACATTTCCTTTTTCTGTTGATCCTATCATCATGCTCTAAAAGACCCCAAATAAAAATTCTTTTAAAATTATTCCAGCTCTTTTCCTTCTGCCCTAACAGCTACTCACCAGAATTCCATACATGCTAATTTGGCCTCTCTCTGCCAGTTCTAATTGGATTAATGTAACTTGTGTTTTGCCATTCTCACCTGGTCCACTGAAATGGCCCTGTGAAAGGCCTCATATCCTAGTCACACTGAATCACCAAGTTGGAAGGTTCCCTGGAGATAATCTACTCAAATATCCTGACAATAAATCACCTTCTTAATTCTTCCAAATCCAGTGTTTTATCATGCTTTGCTGCCAAATCTAAACTTAAAGCAACTTCTGGTCCCCAGACTATATCCTGACTAGGTTAAGTACTCAATTACTGACCCACAGTTTTAGCTCCACTTTAGTTTTAACTAAAGAATATATTATGTGACCAGTGGTTAACTTTTAATTCATTTTCACATTTTTTTTTCTGTTACTTCTAAAACAACAGATTTGGTAAAAGCATCTTCATTCATCATTTGTAGAGAGTGAAAGTTCGTTTTATTCTTTTTAGGTCTTTACAGCTTACAAAGCTTACCCTGGGAAGGCTGAAGTTACAATTCAGTTTAAGAATATAGCTATTGCAGGCAGCAAGGTATCTAAGTATGTCAAACAAGGAGACTAGCTAAGTAAAGACTATGCACTTTCCAAACAATGTTAATGGTTGACATTTCAAACGTACTATCTGAATCAAAATTCGTACTATCTGAATCAAATTCTATTAAGCAAGCTCTAGAAAAGATTGCTATGAGGATAGTACAGACCTATCTTACCAACTCCCACTTAACCAAACTACAGCTTTTTTTAAAAGCTTTATTACTTCTCATTTTCTGTGAAGTTCTAATTATTTGGCCTAGACTTGGTGCCAGATTCCCAATTAAGGGGTTAATATAATGTGCTGGGTACTTGTATCTTTATTTCCTTGCCACTCAGCATTTATGCAGCTTCCCACAGTTAGCCGTACTCTTAAGTGCTTAGCTTTTCAAAACTCAGTTCAAATCTTTGAATGCACAAAATTTTTCTTAGCTAGAAGTGGTATTGGCTGTAATCACAGGACCAGGAAGGCTGAAGCAGAGGATCACAAGTTCAAAGGCAGCCGGGGCTACAGAGTTGAGTTCCAGGCCAATTGAGCCTGTATCTTGCAAAATGAAACAAAACGTTGTTTTCTTAACTGTTCCAATCCCCAGAATAAATTATTCCTTCTCAGAACTTTTAGGGTGCAACTTGCATGTATCACCTGTGTGGTAGAAAGCCTTGCACAATTCTTCACTTGATTCCATTTTTCTCAGACTATCAGTTTTCAAAAGCAAATAGTACCTGTTGAAAAGAGTCCTATCTGTTGTGTCTTAAAAATTCTATATTCAAAGGACATTTAATGAAGATAACAAAGATTTCAAGAAAATAGTCTGAATATGAAAATGAACTAAATTTTTTTTTTCCAAAAGTTACGGACTCATGATGTGTTAAGTTGAAGGAAGATGCACATCCCCAGATGCAGACTACCTAAACTCCATGTGCTACTTGGAAATATAAAGCCTTAAGAAGTTGAGAGGCTATGAAGAGTGTGTCTTAACTGGTAACTAAAGCTATTTTAAGCTTAGAATTAAAAATTTGCTTAAAAATATTATATCATATCACAGACCTTAAAATTATTAAGCCATAACCTACCAATCAATCAGTCATTGTTAGAAAAAGTTCCTAATAATTACATAGAATACTACTTGGATATTCTTTCAATTGACAGTAAACAGATTAGTGAAACATAAAAACTATGCCATAGGGTACCTTCAGATAGCGCTCAATATTGTTCATCAAAATATCAATTTCTTCCTTGGACCACATCCCCTGCTTCCATTTATGTCCTTTAAAAGAAATATTAATATAACATAAATAAAACTGGTATTATATAAAATATTACTCCTTGAGGGGAATAAAGTACAAAAGACTTCTTTTGGTGATAAAACTACCAATGGGAAGAAGACTTGGCTTAATTTCTCATGTGTCTCAAGTGCAGTAGCTACTGCTACTAGTAACTTCCAGCTTCAAGTAAGAGTACATATAACCACAGGTGTGGTGGTGTGTGGTGGTGCACACCTTTAATGCCAGCACTTGGGAAGCAGGTGGATCTTTCTGAGTTTGAGGCCAGCCTGGTCTACATAGCAAGTTCCAGGCCAGCTGGGGTTACAGGGAGACCCTGTCTCAAAGAGACAAAAACAAAAACAAAAACAAAAACAAACAACCTTACTGAATAAAGATAATGAAAAGATTTAAAAAGTACCCCTTTTATCCTTTTCAGAAGTATAAAATGCTAAAGTGAGACAAAAATAAGGCGCTCCCTGTTTCTTTTCTTCTTTTTTTGTAGTAGCTTCCCCAGCTATGCTTGTGAGCCAAGTAGTATCGCCAACACTATTCTACTTTAAGCTTCTAAAGGGGCTTTTCAAACAAGCTGGTAGACTTTCAAAATACACTGACTGCTTTCTTTTATAAGCAATAACTGTATTGCCTTTAAAATGCCACCACTACACATCTGTTCAAAATTTAACAAAATTTACTTTGTATCAGAAATAGAAAGATAATAAATGGTGCTATGATATCATTCAATCATTTAGAGTGAAATTTATTTCCATTAGAAAGCTCAGTTACATAACTCAATCACTCAAATCACACCAATGAAGGTCTGGTGCAGAATCCTAAAGATCATAAGCCTTGCTAGTGCCACTTTTTTGGGGGGACTGGGAACCAAAATTCATAGTTTATCTTACCTTTGTTAGTTAAAGAATCCTTATCTTCTTTAGTTGTAAACCATGCCTGGCTAACTGCTGAAACTTCTTCATTACCCAAGGGAGATATTTCATCTAGTTGATCATTCTGTAAAATCTTTAAAAAATGATGGATATATAAAATATATATATATACATAATATATATATACTAGCAGCTTGATTTAGTACTCAAGCTGATTAATCTTTGTTTATAATGCTAAGGGATTATAAAACTCTACTATAGTAATGTGAAATTAACTTTTTATAATATAGTGTCTTCAGCCTTTTAAAAAATATTTTTATTATATGTATATGAGTGTATTGCCTACATGTATGTAAGTGCATCTGTGTTATGCAATGCCCACGGGGGTCAGAAGGTAGCATTGGATCCCCTGGAATGGAAGTTAGCTGTCATGTGCATGCTGGGAACTGAAGCTGGGTCCTCTGCAAGAGCCACTGCTCTTAACGCCTGAGCCATCTCTCAAGCCCTGGCTTCAGCTTTTTATAATGTAGTCAAAGACTGAATTTCTTAAATCACTGTAAGAAGCTGGGTGTAGTGGCATATGCCTATGATCCTTAGCATTTGGGAGGCTGAAGCCAGAGGATTATAAGTTTACCAGCCTGAGCTGTATAGTGAGATCCTGTCTCAAAAAAAAAAAAAAATCAACGTAAGATATTCCAAAGTGGACGATGCACAGGCAGGGCACCTCGAGAGGGAAAGGAAAAGAAGGAAAAATAAGTCATCAGTCTTGGACCTCAGGTGGCTGAAGAAGAGAACATATTTGGTGTCTGCCACATCTTTGCTTCCTTCAATGATACTTCTGTCCATGTCATTGCTCTTTCTGGCAAGGAAAATATCTGCTGAGTGACTGGTAGAATGAAGGTGAAGGCTGACTGAGATGAGTCTTCTCCATACGCAACCATGTTGGCTGTTCAGGATGTGGCCCAGAGGTGCAAGGAGCTAGGTATCACTGCCCCGCATATCAAACTCCAGGCCACTGGAGGAAACAGGACCAAAACCCCAGGACCTGGAACCCAGTCAGCCCTTAGAGCTCTTGCCCGCTCAGGGATGAAAACTGTACCGACTGAGGATGTCATTCCCATGCCCTCTGACAGCACCTGGAGGAAGGGGGGTTGCCCTGGTCGCTGTCTGAGAACAGGACTTTTCAGATTATTTTCTGTTAATAAATTGCTTCCTGTAAGCTTTTTCATTTAAAAAATAAAAAAGATATTCCAAAGTAATTTGAGTATTCATATATGTAAAACAAACTTCTCCATACAGTTGAAATCAGTTCCAGATAGGAAATTCTAAGGTTGGGTTTTATAAGCAGCTAATGTCCTCAGAGGTGATTTGCTGCTTGGAGATGATCATCTACAATGTAATTTCATCCTAAAAGGTTTTATATGGCTCTCAAAGGTACTACGGTTGGTACAAATAGTTATTCTTGTTTATGATTTTATTTGTTATTTTATGAGTGTTTTGCTTGCATGTATAAGAGTGTACCCATGGAGGTCAGAAGAAGGTGTCAGATATCCTGGAACTGGAGTTAAGGATGGTTGTTAGCTGCCATGTGGGTGCTAGGAACCAAACCCAGGTTTTCTGCGAGAACAGTCAGTGCTCGCAACCACTGAACCGTATCTCCAGTCCCTGGAATTTTTCTTGAACAAGCAGAAACTGAACTTCTAATGTGAAACTTATCTTGAAAAATTAAAGCACAACAAGAAGAACCATGTTTCTACAGTTGCCACATTATTTTAATGTCTGCTAGTAATATATGTGCTGGATAGCTTTAGTGTCAACTTGACACACCTGGGTTGAGGGAGCCTCAATTGGGGAATTGCCTCCATTGAACTGGCCTGTGGCCATGTCTGTGGGGCATCTAGATTGTTGTGTGGGAGGGCCCAGCTCACTGTGGGTGGTGCCATCCCTGGGCAGGTGGGCCTGTGTTGTATAATAAAGCAGGTTGAGCAGGGGCCAGGGGAGCAAGTCAGTAAGCAGTAATCCTCCATGGCCTGTGCTCCAGCTCCTGCCTCCAGGTTTCTGCCCTGAGTTCCTACTTTGGGCTCCCTGATGAATTGTGACCTGGGAGATGTAAGCTAAATAAACTCTTTCCTCACCAAGTTGGTATTGGTTGGAGTGTTTTGTCACAGCAATGGAGAAACAAACTAGGACGCTATATTTACAAAAGTGATTTTAAACCCAATTAGAAATCACTGGAGGGCTGGTGAGATGGCTCAGCAGGTAAAGGTTGCTTGCTACCAAGCTTGATGACCTGAATTTGATCTGCAGAAACCACATGGTGGAGGACAGAATAGATTCCTGCAAGTTTTCCTCTGAACTCCACATGTGTGCTATAGCACACACACATACACACATAGTAACAAATTGTATATAAAAAAGAAAGTCACTAGATCAAGTATAACAAGTTTTATACTTATGTCATACATTTAGTTTTTAAGATAATTTTTTTTTTTTTTTATAAAGCTGAGAACTCAGACAGACTAGATGTCATCTGAGGCCCCAATATTTTGGCAATCACAATTCTCTAAGTCTGACACAGGTGTAATACATTAGTGACATACTTATCAAAAAACCTTGACACATAAAAAACTTTAAAACTGTTCATTCCTGTAATCCTAGAACCTGAGATGCTGAAGCAAAAGAATTACTACCAGGGGCTGGAGAGATGGCTCAGGTCATCACTTAAGAACACTGGCTGCTCTTGTAGAGGACCCAGATTCAGTGACCAGAGCACCCCCACGGGGGCTAACAACTATCTGTTAACTCCACTTCTAGGGGATCTGATGCCCTCTTCTGGCCTCCACAGGCATTACACGACACAGATGCACCTACATACATGCAGACAAAACACATAAAATAGTAAGAAATACATTAAAAAAAAGGAATCACTACTACTTTAAGGTCAGCCTAGGCTACAGAGCGAGACCCTTTAAAAAAAAAAAAGAAAACAAAACCTTTTAAAAAAAAAGAAAACAAAAACTCTTAGATGATCTTTTAAATGCTTCATTTATGAGTTAACTCTTTTAAAAACTGTCTAACTACACAGCAGAACACACTCTCTGCTTTCTTTCTTTTTTTTTTTTTTCCTGTTTTTTTGAGACAGGTTTT
>NW_008358866.1:2834154-2862476 GCF_000622305.1 Nannospalax galili | reverse complement strand
GCCAGCCTGGTCTACATAGTGAGTTCCAGGACAGCTGGGGCTACAGGGAGACCCTGCTTCAAAAAAACCAAAAAAAAAAAAAAAAAGTTTTTATTGAATTTTCATGTATTTTATACAGAACATCTCAAATAATCATCTTTATACCCATCCCCAGTAGCATGCTCCCACAGCCCGCCCACTGGAACCCACACTGTCATCCATATTAAGGCCAAATCTGTCAAGATGTTCCCTTGTGCAAGTCCATCCACTGAGGTCTAGTCAGCTATCTTAATACATTATGGCTCAAATTTTCCTGATGAAGAGTTAAAATTAAGTAATTGTAAACTGCTACCCAGGTGAGGAAGTAAGTGGTAGCAATAATTTTCAACATTGCCAAAAACTGAGTTTGCTGAGTACAACAAAAGACTTAGATATTTTTTATTTATTTAATTTTTTTTGGGGGGGGGTCTTTTTTGAGACAGGATCTACCTGCAGCTCTAGCTTGCCTGGAACTCTGTATGTAGAGCAGGCTGAACTCATAGAGATCTGTCCACCTCTGCCTACCAAGTGCTGGGATTAAAGGGGTGTGCCACCATGCCTGGCTAGACTTAGATATTTTAAAATATTTCACTTATTATTTTTATTTTATGTGTATGAGTGTACTGCCTGCATGTGTATGAGTGCACTGTGTCATGCATGCCAGAAGTCAGAAGGTAGCAGTGAATCCCCTGGAACTGGAGTTATGGGTGGGTGCTATGTGGGTGCTGGGAATCAAACCTGGGTTCTCTGCAAGAGCAGTCAGTGCTCTTAACTGCTGAGTCATCTTTCCAGCCAGAGACTTAGATATTTTGAAGGTAACTGATACTCAGTATGTACATACTAAGCTTTATAATATTCTGCCTCCATTTTTCACTACTTTATGCAGAAATCATAAAACTACTCAGGTTTTACTTAGTAAGTTATTGCTTTTTAAATTATTTGTTGGCTGCAGGACTTCATGTCTGTAATATATACAGGGCTTAACAATTTAAAAACAACTCTGCCAATACAAAATCTTACAGTAATTAGGTTGTAAATCAAAATGCATAAATTATTTTTATTGTGCTAAAAACTGAAGAAAAGTGAGATTTTATGGTCTTTAAATCTGGAATGATTTGCTAAGATCCATTTTGAAGGAAGAATTCTTTTATTGCTTTAGGAGGCTTAAAAAAAAATCCTATCCACTGAAACAGCATACATCTGAGATGTTCACAGTTCTGGATGTTACTGCAACTATCATATTTCTTAAACAAAAGGCCATTGTTGTACTTTATAAAAAGTTATATTTCTCATTTTAAAACACTCAATATTGTATTAGATGAAAAGAGATGAAGCAAAAGGGTAAGCTATTTAAGTCAAAAGTTTTATTTCTAATTTTAAAACACTCAAGATCATATCAGATGAAAAGAGATGAAGCAAAAGAATAAGCTACTTAAATCAAAAGGCACAATGAGGCAGACGTTAATCTAGAATACACATTTATGCCTCAGATTGTCTAAAATAGCAAAAGAATTCTGATTGATTTTGACAGAAATAACTTAGTTGGGCTTATATGAGATGGCTCAATTTCACATTAAGAACAATAAGGCTGATGACTATCCAATCTCACATATATGGAAAACCTACTTGGCTCTACAAGCCCAGATGGAACAGTGTGACCATAATCACTGCTATTAACAGCTCAAGTGAAGTGAGGTCTCTATATACAGACGAACACACCATCATTTCTGATTTTAACAGATACAAACCTGTTGTGGAAAATCTTGTGACCGATTTTGGCTTTTGCCTTACATACCCATCATGCTGGAATGCATTGCTTCTAATGGGGCATCTGGCCCGCTAGAGTGTAATAGGATACTAGTCTGCCATGATAATAAGGGATCCCATATGCTGTGTTGTGATTGGACTGTTACCCTTATATAAGCCCGTACTTTCTTGCAATAAAGCAGATCTGTGTCACTGAACCTGGTCTCCTGCGCCTGAATGTGGCGAAGCTGGCGCAGACTCCTCACCAGCCCTGGGGTCCGGACCGGACGACTGATTGGAGGAACTAAGAGAGCAGGAAAGCGGCCATAGCCGGAAGAGAGCAGCCACAGCCAGTTGGTGCCCAACGTGGGGCTGGGATCCCCTCCCCACAGAGCTGTAACACTCAGAGCTGCAACACCTTGGGCTCTGCATTTTCTTCTGGCTCGCGATCTTTGGTTGGGCATGCCGCTCCTGCCTTCGCCAATCGTCTCCTTGAACGGTTCCTGAGTCCCTTTGGGTATGTCTTGCAGGGTGTGTGACCTCTGATGGGGAATAGTCACCCAGCTGCTGCCAGCACCTGCGCTGCTGCACTGGTTTCTCTCCTCAGGAGTAGGCAAATTAGGGTAATAGAAAAGGATGTAACTAAGGTTTTAGATGAAGTACTAGCTCTTGCCCCCTGGTTTACAGATTCTTGTTGGGAGCCTGAACAATGGGCTTGCATTTTATTCTTGGCCCAGCATAGAGAAGTCAGGGAGGGACGCCCACAGTCTGGGCCGTTTTACCCCACTGTGACTGCCATTCTGGCCTCACTTCGGGGAGTCCCCCCCCTGAAGCCCCTGAACAGGACAATCTCCTATTAATCGGGATAGATAAGCAAATACAACAACAGGACGCTGGGGATGGCCTGTCCCAGGCATTTCCAGTTAAAACAAAACTAACGGATTCTTGTTCTGATAAAACTATGACTGTTAATGATGATATAAAAAATGAGGAATTGGGGTTTGAGAGCTCCCCTGATGAAAAACAGTAAGTCAAGATCGCCTCTGCTCTGCCATTATGGGGCAGTGGCTACCCTCCACCATCTTACACTGGTTTCAAGGAAGCAGACCCCCAGCCACTCCTCCGGATGCCCAAGGCCAAGGGAAGGCAGCAACTCCTGAGGACTGAGGCGGCTGTGCTCAGGCGTGGGGGCGGGGGGTGGGAGGCTGGGCGGAGATGGGTGGGCTCCTCGGGGCAGCGGCTCCTCCCTGTGAGTGCAATGCGCTTTAGGCCATGCTGAGGCTGTGTGGCCGGGGCCATCAAGCTGCTGCCTAGTGCCCCAGAGGAGTGCAGCCATGCCAGGGCCCTAGGTGTAGTAATCTCCTGGGGCTTCTGGCAGAGGGCAATGCCACCATTGACACCCGCTTCCACCTTTCTCCCCAGGCTATACATAGGCTCCTCCCTACCTTGCTGATTCAGAGCTGTAAACATTTGGTCTGTGCATGCTCCTCTTGTGCCCCTCTTTTACCTCTGGGACCATTACAACCCTCCAGAACTCTCCCTAGAGGCCTTGGCCCCAACAAGATATGGCAAATGGACGTCACTCATTTTTCTCCTTTTGGCAAGCTCAAGTATATCCATCATGTCATTGACACTTATTCCAATGTCCATTTTGCGTTGGCCTACTCTGGCTTCTCATGCCATAAGGACTGTCAAATATGCCATGGTCCTTATAGGAATTCCTTGGCAAATAAAAACAGATAATGGCCCTTGTTATGTTTCTGCTACCTTCAGCCATTTTTGCTCTGACTGGAATATTATGCATATAACTGGTATACCTTACAATCCTCAGGGTCAAGGGATTGTTGAACATCCCCTCCAAGCACTCATTAAACAAATACAGAAAATAGGGGAAGACAATGATAAAGGCCCCTGCTATAAGGGCCCCAATTTTGTTATACAACGAGCTCTATTTGTATTAAATTTTCTAAAATTTGACTCCAATGGCCTCCCACCAGCAATAAAGCATTAGGGGGCATTCACTCAGCCTACTCCTGCCCCCATGGTGAGATGGAAGGACCCTCTCACAAGTGAATGGAAAGGTCCACACCTATTATTAACACAAGGGCGAGACTATGCTTGTGTCTTTCCAGATAATGTTCCAGCCCCCATCTGGATCCCAGCCCGGAACATCAGAATTGCCTGTGACGGAAAACCTCCCTCCACAATCACTGACCCTGGAGATAGCAGCCCTGACCTTGGAGGAAGCAGCGCACCTCTCAACCACCGAGAGACCAATCTTGCAGACCACAAAAGCCACCAACCTGGGGAGACCTCGAACATCTCTCTCTGCAAACAGAGACATTAGCTAAGCTAAGTCCTCAATCCTGAGGAAAACCTTTGTCTGTGTTCTTTATTATGTGTGCCATCGTTACTGCTAACTCCTGATCTTTGGACCCTGCATTGTTAAGGGTCTTGATAATTTTGTTAAAACTCGTATTTCTCTGGTTCAGTTAGCTGTTGCCCTGCCTCCAGATCTTGCCAGGTATGTCTCTGCAAACAAGGACCCACTGTTCCTTGCCCTTACCAACCTATAATACTAGACATATGAAAATTAGGCTTGAGCATAGGCGTAAAATCTTACGGAACAACCATGCAGCGGACCTGAGACAACGGCCCGACTGCTGGAGCCACAGGAAACGCTTTGTGATATATACTCCTGTTGAGAGACTGTGAGACCAATGCCTAGAACTTGCCACTCCCTAATCCCCACCGTTACCCCAGATGGGATGACCCCGTTCCATCGGCTCTTATTGAATTCTTAGCCCCTTAAGAGGCCTTTGCACAGGCCAAAGCTTGATATACTGCCTCTCCCTCTGCTGGACCATACCAAGGGACTCACCGTTCAAGGGCTGGTAGTCAATGACGGGTAAGATTGCAAAAGATGGGACAACCTAAGACAGGCACAGTCCATAATGCTGGGTGACCCTTGAGGTGGGGACAACAATGCCGAGGCAAAGAACCTCGACTCCCACTGGTTGGCATGGAGTTGGCCCAGCCTGCTCTCAAGAGAACTCGCCATCTTGAAGGATGGGGCCCACAATAGGGATCAATAATCCCTTGCCTAGGCCGCCACATACAGCCCCTGGACTGATATCAGTATATATTCTGAACTGTGCCTCACTCTTAAAAATGAAAAAATAGGGGGAGATGTTGTGGAAAATCTTGTGACTGATTTTGCCTTTTGCCTTACATACCTATCATGCTGGAATGCATTGCTTCTAATGTGGCATCTGGCCCACTAGAGTGTAATAGGATACTAGTCTGCCATGCTAATAAAGGATCCCATATGCTGTGTTGTGAATGGACTATTACCCTTATATAAGCCTGTGCCTTCCTGCAATAAAGCAGATCTGTGTCACTGAACCTGGTCTCCTGTGCCTGAATGCTGCGACGCTGGTGCAGACTCCTCACCAGCCCTGGGGTCTGGACCGGACGACTGATTGGAGGAACTAAGAGAGCAGGAGAGTGGCCATAGCCGGAGGAGAGCAGCCACAGCTGGAGACCACACAAACCACTCTACAGGAAACAAATTTCAAGAATTTCTTTTTCCTTACAACTGAGACTTACTGACATGAGGGGACTGGAAACCTGAATAAAGTGACAGGTTTACATTAATTTTAATGGTTGCTACTTTTGTCAAAATATATACTTGTCCTTTTTAACCTAAACTATGTGTAAATTGTCATGTTAAAGATGCACCATACCTGTATTTGGGTCACAGTTCCTTCAGAAAGTTCATCATCTGCCACCTCTGTAGTTGCAGTCATGGTCACCTCAAAGCTCTGATCATTTTCTGAAACTTTAAGAAAATAGCAATTCACTTCCACAATAATACTGGAAGGATCTAATATCTTAACAAACCCATTAAAAAAAAATGTGATCATCTAATTTCCTAACATAATTCCTTTCTTTGAGATAGGGTCTACCTGTAGCCTCAGCTGGCTTAGAACTCACTGTGTAGACTAGGTTGGGCTCGAACTCACAGAAATCTGCCTGTCTCTGCCTCCCAAGTACACGTGTGGCCATGGCCGGCCCTAAAACATAATTCGTATTAATACATTGTACATGGCATTCATTTACTTAATAAACACTAATTATGCATCTAATTAATGCCAGGTAGGTAAAAGTCCTTTCATGGAGTTTGTATTCTAGTAAGGAAAAACACATGATGAATAAGATCCTATGTTGGATGGTGATTATAAGAGAAGAACAACAAAACAAAGCAGGAAAGGTTAAGTGAAAGATGTGTTTGAAATTTTAAGGAAAGAGCTAGGGTAAGTGACCAAGAGCAGGAAGGACGGAAGGACGGAAGGACGGAAGGAAGGAAGGAAGGAAGGAAGGAAGGAAGGAAGGAAGGAAGGTGTCTTCAGGAAGGCACTTTAAGGAGAGATAACACAAAGCTGAAATAGGGCATGCCTAGAGTGCTATGACGACAGCCAAGTCTATTGTTGCTAGAGCAGACTGAGCAAGAACAGGAGACTGTGAGGCCTTAGAGGTCACAATAACAACTTTACCTCTGAGGGACTGGAGAGATGACTCTAGTTAAGCGCACTGACTGCTCTTCCAGAGAACCCAGGTTTGGTTCCCAGCACCCACATAGCAGCTAACAACTGCTCTTAACTCCAGTTCCAGAGGATCTGACGCCCTCTTCTGACCTCCACAAGCATTGCATGACATGGGTATATGTAGGCAATACATTCATACACACAAAATAAAAAAGAAAATATTTTTAAAGACTTTTAACTCTAAGGCAAGACACCACTGGAGGATTCTGAATAGAGAAATGATGTAACCTCATTTTGATTTAAACAGGATGACTCTAGTTGCTATGGGGAAAGTAGTCTAAAGGGCAGAAGGGCTACAGTGAGAGCAGTAAGAGGCTAATGCTGTAATGTAAGTAATAGAGGTCAGTGGTTTAGACTATGGTGAATGTATAAGTAGTTCAAACTGTGACTATAGGTTGAAAATAGAGCCAATGATTTGAGGCCAAACTATATGCATCAAAAATTGAAGAGTCAAAGAAAACAGAATTTTTTTCCCTTCTTTTTGAATCTGGGCAACTACAAAAATGGACCTACTATTAATAAGATGGAAAAGGTTAGGAAATTTAAGTGTTCACAAATTTTCAGGAACTCAAGTTTTAAATACAGTACTTTGAGATACCTACTAAACATCTAGAATTTAAGAACAGTTTGAAGATGGCTCTAGTGTACATTGGACTTCTAAGAACTTAGAAGTATGGGCTAAAGTAAGTCTGGGGTCATCACCAGAGAGAATGTTTAAAACTATTTATTAAGAGATCACCTAGGTCATGAGTAAGAACAGAAGAAAGAAATGGTGTAAGAATGGAGTCTTACAGTGCTCCATATTTAGAAGTCTGGGTGATGTTTTCCCTAGAAGCCAGGTGACAAAAGCTTTAGACAGAAAAAACAAAATGAAGGAGGCTGGGGGAGAAGAAGGAAGTGAAGGAAAAAGAAGAGGAGAAATGACCAGTGGATTTAGCACAAGATCTCTGGAAAGGTAAGAACAATTTTTGGTGAAGGAGTAAAAGCCTTAAGGGAGTGTGTTTAAGGAAAAATGTAAGAAGAAATGGAGGTAGATGTAGGTAATTCTTTGAAAGTACTGGGCTCTAAAAGGCAAGAAGAGAAATTGAATAGGGGCCAAAAATGGCTTAAGGTCCTCTAAAGAAAAACACATTTTTAATACTAATGAAGATAACAGATATAAAATGAGAAATTAATGATTCAGAAGACAGAAGAACTGATGAAACAACATTCTTGAATTGGCAAAAGGGATGGACTCTGATAACCTGCAGAGCCTTGGCTAGGGTAAAGACCAGGACACATGGGTACAGGCACGGAGTGGTGTGCTTACGGAATGTCTAATGTTTTGTGGTTACTCTAATTTTCTCAGTGAATAGAAAACAACGCTGTCAGCTGAGTAAGAAAGGTGCAGGAGGTACCCGGGATTATGGGGCATATGAACTAGCAATCTCAGTGGCAGAAAGAACACTGGGTAATCCTGATATTGTTGATAGGCAGCACTGAGTCCACTTCAGGTTGATAATCAGGGATAAGACCATTCAGCTTGCTTTTCCTGTTTTTCTCTACTGCTGTTCAGTTAGTAGTGCTGTTAAGTATAAACAGGCAAAGACCAATTCAGATAGGCTTATGGTTTTTACCAAAAAAACAAACAAACAAACAAAAAACAATGAAGGAAAAAGCACTGAAGTAACTGCAAGATAGTGAATATAATGACTAATCATGAAACTGCAACTGGTTAAGGAGGAAAGAAAGGACTAAGTGCAGGACAAACAATGGAAAGTGGTAAGACCAATGGTTTCCAGCAGGAAAAGGGTTACAGGAGCTTTAAAGTACTGAAGAGGAACTGAGCTGAAAGAGCAGGTAATAGTAAGAAAACAAGTCTGAAAGATCACAAATGGGACTCTGACTACAAAACAAAGTGAGTGAGGATGATTAAAATGACACATTTTATCAGCTTAAAAACATAAGAGTAGAACTTGAGTATTCTAACTGACCTCCATGAAGTCTAGCATGTAATGTTCTGCTTAGCACCACATGGTACCAGACGCTCCTCTTGTTAAAAATTGGCATATAATAATTGTACACATTTATGTGGTACAGTGTAACAACTTGATACATGCACACAAAGTGGGGCAAATGAACCAGTCAATGAACTTTTGTCTCCCCCTAAGCATTCAGTCCCATGTATTGGGAATACCACGAAGTCCTGTAGGCCATCATTTTCACAAAATATATATGGTAAACAATCAGCTTCCTACTGTGTTACAGAATACTACCTTCCTCCTCCTATATAAATGCATCTTGGTATTTGCTACTCAACGTCTCCCCACTCCACCCTTCCTAACCATCATTCTTTACCTCTTCCATGAAATAAATCACCTCGACTTCCTTTGCCTGGCTTACTTTACTCAAGACATGCTGTTGCTTTAAATGGCAGGATTTTATTTTTATGTACCGATAATATTACACAGTGTCCATATAATTACATTTTTTCATTTATCTGCTGATGGACACCTAAGTTGACTCCATATCCCAGTTGCCGCAAACTGTGCTATAAGCATGGAACTATGGAATGAAGGCATCACCTCGACACACTACTCTCATGCCCCTGGGTACACATCTAGTAATAAGACAGCAGAAAATCTCATAGCACTTCTCCTCCAAAAACCTCCACATGACTTTTCAGGATGGCTATACTTATTTATAGCTCCATCAACAGTATGTTGAGTAACCCTCTTCTGTATCCTTGCCAACATTTAAAAAAAACAAAACAAAACAAAAACAAAACACCTCTCAGGATGAGATAATCTATCTCATCACTCATTATTGGTCTTCAGATTTTCTGTCTTTATGTTTCAATTTTGGTATATATAACTGTGCTGGATAGCTTCAGTTGTCAACTTGACACATCTGGGAAGAGTGAATCTTAAGCGGGGAATTCTATTAGATTGCCCTCTGGCCACGTTTGTACTGTATTTTCTTGATTGTTGAGGGCCAGACCCACTGTGGGTGGTACTATCTCTAGGCAGGTGTCCTGGGTTGTATAAGAAAGCTGGATGCCTTTCCGCTATCTTAGTACCAGTGGAGGTCTGCTGGGAACAGGACTTTTAAAAGGCAAATACATCTGGAAGGCTGTGGTGCAAGGCCACTGTTGCTGGTTATAAGCGAGGTCTTCGGAACCAATGAGAGCATACAGCTCTTCTTAAAATTGAAGGTGTTTATGCCTGAGATGAAACTGAATTTCTACTTAGGCAAGAGATGTGCTTATGTGTATAAAGCAAAAAACAACAGTGACTCCTGGTGGCAAACCAAACAAAACCAGAGTAATCTGGGGAAAGGTAACCCGGGCCCAGGGAAACAGTGGCATGGTTCGTGCCAAATTCTGAAGCAATCTTCCTGGCAAAGGACACAGAATCTAAGTGGTCATAAATAAGGTTCATCTTAAGACAAATCATGGTGTAAAAAGAGATGTCAGTGAACATTTAAGAATCAAGAGTATCTACGATAAAAGTATTGCAGAGTTGCTTCCTGAGAAAAGATACCTTGTCAAGAACAAACTCTTTCCACAAGCTATTTCTTTCTTAGAGAAGACATTTCAGGTTGGTAGACCTGCTGGTGCCATCTTACTTAGGAGGCAATGTACAATGAACCAATACCTATGGAAAGAAAATGATCCTCACAGATACTGTACTGGGGAATGTGCTGTGCATACAAAGTGTGGTCCAGTTACAGTGCCTGAGGAACATCTCCAGCTATCAAAATACCTGAAAGCAAATCCTGAATCCACCACTCTAGAGTCCAGCCTTGAAAGGCAAAAGAAAATGAGGAAGAATCCAATAGAGGGATGCTTTTGGAAGCCCTTGTCAAGAAATTCCAATGGACTCTCATATGAACATTTGAAAAGTGCCCTGTTATGATTTTTTTCTAGTTCTCTGTCTAGAACTTGTAATGCTAATGACTCTTGCTTTTACTTCTCCTTCACATCTCCTATTCATGATTCAAGGACTTTCTTTTCTCCTTAGAGATAAGAGTTATGCAATCTGAGAGTCTTTTAGATAGACCCACTGAAGGGGTACTCCAATTACCTCACCCCACGTCCCTGTTCAGCATGGAAGAAGCGCATCCCTATTCCCTATTGGCAATTTGGGTAACCCCTTCCAGGCATGGTGTGGTAAGAATAGGAGGTAGGAATTGGCTAGGCAGTTAGGGTAAAAAGACCCCAAAGAAAAGTAGCCAGTTTCACAAACAAACAAACAAACCAACAAAAAACTAGACTGGAAAAACAGCAAGTAGGCTGGGGAGGTAGGTAGCTTGGTTGGTAAAGTCTTGCCTAGCACTTGGGAGGTAAAGGCAGGAGAATCAGAGGTGCAGTCATCTTTGGCTATATAGCCAGTTCAAGACTATCCTGGGTTACATGAGACCCTGTCTTTAAAAAAAGAAAACAACAGTGTAGTTAGGGGACACAAAATATTAAATGGGGGAGGACACAATGTATATACACATAATCTATACTCATATATACATATATAATTTTCATCTTAATATATGTAAATAGTTTGTGTCTTAAAAATTTTTTAGATAGACCCACTGAAGGGGTACTCCAATTGCCTCACCCCATGTCCCTGTTCAGCATGGAAGAAACCAGAGCGGTCAGCGTCCCTATTCCCTATTAGAGGATGGTGTGATAAGAATAGGAGGTAGGAATTTGCTAGGCAGTTAGGGTAAAAAGACCCCAAAGAAATGTAGCCAGTTTCTTAGCTAAAAGTCAAAATGTCCTTGGGCCTCTTTACTCTGTACTCTGCTCCAAAGGCCAAAAATGTCAAAAGTATTTGGGAGCTTGTATCTAATCCTTAAAAGATTTACCTCTTCAGAGGGGGGAATGTTTAAGTACCCAAAAGCCCCATAAAAATAAAGAAGAAAAAAAAAAGAAAAAAGTGATGGGGAGATATGGGAGGTGTTGGAAGGGAGGGAGGGGGCATGGATTTGATCAAATACCTTACATGCATGTATGAAATTCTCAATATAGTTTTTGTAAAAGTTAAAAAAGAGAACAACAACAACAACAACAACAAAGATGGATGAACATAGGCCAGAGGAGCAAGTCAGTAAGCAATGTTCCTCCATGGTTTGCTTTTCAGCTTCAGCCTCCATGTTCCTGCCTTGAGTTCCCATCCTAGCTTCCTACAATGATGAACTGTGAGCAGGATGTGTAAGCCAAACAAACCCTTTCCTTCCCAAGTTGGTTAAGGTCAGAATGTCTTATCACAGCAATAGAAAGTTAAGTAAGACAGTACCACAAATTTATTTACTTCTAGGTTTTCCCACTTAATGGCACAGTTGTTTAATACATAGCTATCTCTAATGGGTCTTTTGTATTTCTGCAGTATAAATTATAATTTCTCATTTTGTTTCTGATTTCAAGTCTCTTTTTAATTCTGGTTAATCTAGCTAATCAACCTCATTTATGTACATGCTTCCCCCTAAATCAGCTAGCTATTACGAGTTTTTAAAAAAATGATTATTTTCATTCTATGTGTATTTTGTCTCAGGTACTCCCCTTGCCCACAGAAGCCAGAAGGTAGCCTCAGATCCCCTGTAACTGGAGTTACACACAAGGTTGTAAATAGCCATACGGGTGCTTAGAACAGAACTCAGGTCCTCTGCAAGAGCAACCAGTGCTCTTATCCACTGAGCCATCTCTCCAGTCCATCAAATTCTTATATTAGCTTTTTAGCATCTATTTTGCTTACATGTGATCTGATACTTGTTATTTGTTCCCTTCCAATTTTGAGTCTGATTTATTCTCACTTCTCCAGGTCCCTGAATACACTGTTTGGTTATTTGAGATTTTTTTTCAATATAGGCACTTAATGCTATTAACTTCCCTCTTAAGATTGCTTTTGCTATATCCCTTAGGCCTTCACATGCAGTGTTCCTGTATTCATTTGTTTTAAAAAATTTTGCCATTTGGGGCTGGAGAGATGGCTCAGCAGTTAAGAACACTGGTTGGCCTTAGAGAAGACCCAGGTTTGAATCCCAGCACCCACATGGCAGCTAACAACTGTCCGTAACTCCAGTTCCAGGGGATCCAACAGTCTCTTCTGTCCTCTGTGAGCACTGCATGACACGGGTGCACTAACCTACATGCAGGCAATACACGCATACACATAAAAAAATAAATATTAAAAAAAAATTTTTTGCATTGTTCCATTTGATTTGTTGACCCATTAATCATTCAAAAGTATGTTGTTTGATTTCTAATTAAAAAAATTATATTTATTATTTTTACTTTATGTGTATGAGTGTATTGCCTGCATATATGTAAGTGCACCTATGTCATGCAATGCCTGAGGAGATCAGAAGAGAGTGTTGGATTCCCCTGGAAATGGAATTATGGATGGTTGTTAGCTGCCATGTAGGTGTCAGGAATTGAACCTGTGTTCTCTGCAAGAGCAGTCAGTGCTCTTAATCACTGAGCCATTTCTCTAGCCTCTGATTTCTAATATTATTCATATGGTGATGTGATGACTACTTTTTTGAATTTATTAGAACTTGTTTTGTGGCCTGAAACTTGCACGGTGTATCCTAGAGAATGTTCCAGGTACTATAAAGAGCATGTATTTCACTGTTAGACAAATGATTTGTAAAAATCTGTTAGGTCTATATGGTTTAACATTTTATTATTTTATTTTATGTGTACGAGTGTATTACTATTACCTGCATGTATGTAAGTGCACCCATATTGTGCAATGTTTGCAGAGGTCAGAAGAAGGTGTTCGATCACCTGGAACTGGAATTATGGATGGTTGCTAGTTGCCATGTGGGTGCTGGGAACTGAACCTGGGTCCTCTGCAAGAGTAGTCAGTGCTCTTAACTGCTGAACCACCTCTCCAGCCCCAGTCCATATTGTTTATAGTATAGTTTAATGCCAATGTCTCTTTGCTAATTTTCTGATGATTTGTCAAGAGATCAACATTGGGTATTGAAACCCTCAACAGTAGTCATTCATATAGTTTATTTTTCTCTTTACCAATGCTTGCTTTATATAACTGGGTGTTCTGCTGTGTATGGATATATGTTTATAGCTTTTTTTCCTTGCTGAATTGATCCCTTTATCATTATCATGACTTTTTGACTTAAAGTCTATTTATCTATTAATAAATATATTTTATATTTAAATAAATATTCCTGATGCGTCTCATTTTCATTTTTATAGAATATTTTTCATTTTTTTACTTTGGTCTATGTGTATGCTTAGAATCAAGATAGTTTCTTGGGATTTTTGCCTTTAAATTAATTTTGTCAGCCCAAACACTTGTATGGGGAAATTTAATCCATTCACATTCAGCGTTACTATTGATAAGACATATTTTTGACTTTTTTTTGGGGGGTGGGAAACAGGTCCCCAGCTGGCCTGGAACTCACTGTATAGACCAGGCTGGTCTTGAACTCACAGAGCTCCGCCTGCTTCTGCTTCCCAAGAGCTGGGTTTAAGGCATGCACCACCATGCCCGGCATTCTGTTACTTTTGGGGGGCTGTTTTATATGCACTTGTTTCCCCTGTCATTCATTTTCTCAGTTTCTATATATTGCTGAGGTTTAAATTATATTCTCGTTTTTATGTCTATCTTCTACTTGTGAGTTTTGTACTTTCAAGACTTTTTCATGACAGCTGTCTTTTTGATTCTACTGAAGGATTCCCTCATTCCCTTAGTAGGATTTTTGGTCTTTTTGAGACAGGTTTTCCCTGTAGCTCCAGCTGTCCTGGACCTCACTATGTAAACCAGACTGGCCTTGAACTCACAGAGAGCTGCCTGTTACAGCTGGCCTGTCAAGAGTCCTTTGCCAATGGTATTCCACCTGAAATATCCTATCTCCTGTAGAATCTGGCTTATTCTCAAGGACATTAGAATCGAAATATGTTAAGAACTGTATTAGGGTTAATAAACTATGCATCCACCTAACTTCCATGCCATGATATGCCATATCTAAGAGGCAGCACAACAACATCCTCTATAGAGCATGTACTACAGGAATTAGGCTGCCTTGAAATGACCTTAATGCAGTCTCTCTCTGAGCCTCATTTTCCTCATTTCTAAACTTATGAATGGTAACAATATACATTGTGCAGCATGCTTTTTCAGAGATGGTAAGTATGGTTCAGGTGTGGGGAAACTAATAAAAAAAAAAAACACTCTTTACAAACAAAGCAAGGATACACACAATCTGTACCTACATAAAAAATGAGGTACACCCTCAGCATATAGGCTGTATTTTTCAAGGGAGAGTATAATCAGCAAAATATGCCTAAAAAGGCTCATCAGAGAGACTATAGAAGGTTGAGAATAAAGTGTTAAAAAGATTAGACAATATGTAAAAGCATTTTGTTACATATAACATACAATAAACACTAAGTATCATTTTTAAAATGTATTTTTGAACTAAACAGAGAAAAGTTGAGTCCAAATTTACCTACAAATGCCAGTGGATTCTCTTGCAAGCTATATCTGATTCAAAGGGGGAACTCTATGTTCTTAATACAGACTTACGTGGGAGTGCAACAACTGATATGCAAGGAGTAGAGTCGTCAATACTCTGATCATCCTCAGAGGACAAACAAAGCCTCTTATGTGGAGGTTCAGTGCTATCTTCTGAATCTATTTCATCAGGTTCTAATGGAAGGGGAAAAATAAACCAAACAAAAAGCTCAAAAACAAAATCAATTACAAAAACCAAAATCTCCACCTAGTAATCAATCACCATAACAATTTTCTTACCCATTATAACCATCTTTTTATCCACTTACTCAAGTACAGCCAGCTATGCTAGGAGGACTCAAAGATTATTGCCTCTCCATGTTTATGGTAGTACTCAGTCTCTCTTTTTTAAAAAAAAATATTTTATTTATTATTTTTATTTTATGTGTATGAGTGTATTGCCTACATGTAGGTAAGTGCACCCGGGTTGTGCAATGCCTGAGAGGACAGAAGAGGCCATTGGATCCCCTGGAACTGGAGTTACGGACAGTTGTTAGCTGCCATGTGGGTGCTAGGATTCGAACCCGGGTCTTCTGCAAGAACAACCAATGTTCTTAACTGCTGAGCCATCTCTCTAGCCCAGTACTCAGTCTCTTAACAAGGATTTATGAAAAAAGCTGGCACCCTCTAAACCATTCTGGCTTTCCAAATATTTCACATACAAAGAGAAGGGCTGGCTATCTGATTCATTCACAAGTATTTACCAAATGCCTATACTATGTTTTAAGTGCTAGGAATGAGCAACAACTACTATGGAACTTACGGTGCAAATCAACATTTTCAAAACAGTGTACTAAGAGCTGTAAAGTGGAATGAAGAGGCAGTTATGAGCGCTGAGAGGAAATAAATTTAGACTGAAAGTGAAGAAAGGTTTCCTGGAGGATGTCACAAACTTGAAAAGAAAATGGAAGCAGGGAAAATGCTTATCCCTCCTGACAGTCGGAACAAAATGCACAGTAGCACTGAGGAATGAAAAGAAATGTTATGAAAATAAAAACTGAACTACAAGAACTTAAGTACATGAACTGTGGCAGGAAGAAAGGCCAGGAGGAAAAATGAAATGAAAACAAGTTGTGTGCCAAGAGGTGGGAAAACTGAAGAGGCTAGAACTACCCAGATGAGAAAAGAGAAACTGATCTAAGATGTTTTAAAAGCATCATGCCACCAATAAGTCTTCATAATAGCAAGAATTTATTCCTAGCTGCATTTATGATCAGACACTAAGTAAAAAGGAAAAGGCGAAGTGTGGAAATGCCTAAAAATTGATTGGGACACGTGAAATTACAGGTGCCTATAAGCAGCACAGAGAATCATAAAAAAGTGAGTATTATCTTAATAGGTAGGGGGCTAGGTAAAACCACATTTGAATGAGATAATCCAGGGACTACAGAGTAACAGAGAAAAAAGTGGGTTAGTAAAGACAAACTTAAAAGCAAAATAAATTATACAAATGAAGAGTAAGTAGAGGTAACCAAATCATTAAGATTCAAAGGTCTTTGAAGGCTTATAATTTACCACAGGTGAATACTATTTCTGAGACAGGGTCTCCAGGTAGCTCCAGCTGGCCTGGAACTCACTACTGGAGTTGAACTTAAAGAGATCTGCTTGCCTCTGCTGGGATTAAGGGCATGAGCTACCACACCTGGCCTATGATCCTATTAATTCTTTTTTTTTTAAAAAAAATTATTATTATTATTTTATGTGTATGAGTGTATTGCCTGCATGTATGTGAGTGTGCCCGTGTAGTGCAATGCCATGGAAGTCAGAAGAGGGCTTCAGATTCCCCTGGTACTGGAGTTAAGGACAGTTCGTAGCTGCCATGTGGGTGCTGGGAATCGAACCTGGGTCCTCCACAAGAGCAGTTGGTGCTCTTAACTGCTGAGTCATCTCTCCAGCCCGATCTTATTCTTAATCAGCCACATAAAATTCTTTAACCCAGTTTCTAACACCGTCACAAACAAAAAGTCTATCTGTAGCAGTAGAACTACTACATTTTCTAATGGATCAAGTATACCTCTGGTTAACAAATGATGTATACTATAGCTATTTCATCATCGTTGGAGACTCAAAAGATCTCACGTAAAAGAGCTATGAAACTAAGGTTCAGAGTTAATTAGGTGAAATGGCAAGTCAGCAAATTCCCCTACCATTCTGAGGGCAATGAAGAATGAGGTTCCCGTCTGTGTCTTGAGTAAAGGTCACAGAGTTCACAGTTTCTACTGTTACTGTGTCAGAATCCTCTTCAACTGTGCTCATACTCAAATCTGTATTAAAAAAGACTCTGGTTTAGGATTTAAAAAATAAAAACCAAAAACATTTCCAGATAGCACATTAAATAGCCGTTTGGCAATTTATCTGAGTATCTTCTTATTACAGGTTTTATATGAAACTGCAGTAGGAGTTCAGATTTCAAAAACTGTCTTTCATAGTTTATATCTAATTTGAAATTAAGTTCAATAATCTGCAAGAATTTGACCAACTTTGATTAACTCAAACAACTTAAAGTGTTTACTTTTGGTCATGGTTAATCTTGATTGCCAACTTGACAGGATTCAGAATTACCATAGAAAGAAACCTCAAGGCATGTCTGTAAGGAATTCTCTAGATTATATAGCTGAACTGGGAGAGCTCACTTTAAATGCTGGTGGCACCATTCCCTGGGCTGGCATCTCAGACTAAATAAAACGGGGAAAGGAAGGGGGACAGCAGCATTCATTTTTCTCTGCTTGACTGTGGACACAGTGTAAGATATCACATGACTAGATGCTTCATGTTCCTGCTTCCATGCCTTCTCTGCAATGATGGACTATACCCACAAACTGGGAGCCAAAATAATCCCTTCTTTAAACTGCTTCTGTAAGGTATTTTGTTGCAGCAATATCCCTTACCCCTTTTTGTTTTTACTACATCCAAAGAAAAAGAGTAAGTTTCAAGTTGTTTATCAGCAACATTCTCGACTTTTAGTTATGTTTTCACTGGTAGATTTGTGCTATGTTCTCATAAAATTTTAACATCTACCTTTGGGGCAGGGCATACTGGTGATTGACCTTTATATATTAGGTAAACCCCTGAGTCTACCCAAAGATTAACCAAAACTTTTATCTTGATCTAAGAATTATTTTTCCCAAACACCTTTTACAGGTATTTAAGCTCTGTTACCTGAAAAACAGAAGCACAAATTAACTCTTGCTTTTTGTTTACCATGGTATTAACAAGTACATATAACCATCACTGACCAAATTATTTTGTAATGTTATGGAGTCAGGGCCTACTTTTGAAATGGAGAACTCTCATTGCTTAAAGTGCCTTTACTTCCTATTTTATACATGACAGCATATTATTTTCTGCTTGTTCACACACACTGAATGATGAGAGTTAGAAAACACTCAGCATCTTACAGCTGGCAGGGAGTAAATGCATTGGATTATCAATGGCCTGCTTGAAGGCTACAGAATCATCTCATAATATCAATAAAGCTCTTGCTACAACAGTTTTAGTTTTGGTCACACACTTTTTACTAATATAGAGACAGGTTTTCAGGTGTATTCAGTTACTCAATACGTAACTCTTATATAGGCATTATTCCATTCATATACATTGTTTGCGTTTAAGTGAATACTTTCCTCTGGCAGAAAAGACAAACGATATAGCTACATGGTAAAGATCCAATGTGTAGTAAAGGTTTACTACATAAAAGAACATCAATAGCAAAACATTACAATTGTAATGATATCATTTTAAAGATGAATGGAAATCAGTGTAGTTATGACTAAAATCTGGAAATCATTTGATGAGGTCCTTGCAATAAAGGCCAGCTTACCTAGACAACAGTTGGATTAGCTACAGCCGTTTCCATAGAATCACGTTGCAGTGCCTTAGTCAGCAGCATCACTTTCATGTTATCCAGATTGTTTTTCCTCCATGTTCATGCAACTGCAACACTCTAAAAAAGTAACAGTATTATATAAAGCTTAATAAGAACAAATAATGTTTAAGTACTGGAATATGCTGCAAACACTCTAGCCTCAAGGCGCTGTGATGTCTCAATCCAAAGAACAAGATAAAAGCACAACTCTTTTGAGTGCATCTTGTGGAAATGTGCCTCAAAAAAGTATTGTACAATAAACAAAAGATAGCACAATCAGTTCTTGTATTTGCTAAAAGCTCATGGACCGTTTCTCAACCCAAGCTGTCACTTATGAAGCAGTCAAAATAGATTTAGGTATGCTTATGCTTACAGTAGACCTTGGTACCATTATGGAAAATCACCTGACATAAACAACTACTAAATAAAATACCACATGTATTACCACTAACAAGTTTTTTTCATAGTGAGTTATTACCATCTCTAATTTATTTCACCTTAGAACACTAAAGGTTATGTAAGTATTTGATCAAAAATTACTTTAAGATGACAGGCAACAACCTTATTTAAAAAGCTGTGGAAACAAAAACTTTCAATGATCAGGCCAGGAAAAGTTTTCAAACTGAGGATAACTACATTTGTTTGTTGATTTATACTTTTTTTTTTTTTTGAGATAGTCTCACTATGTAGCCCTGGCTCGCCTGAGACTCAGTATGTAGGCCAGGCTAGCCTGGATCTAACAAAGATCCCCCTGTCTCTGTTCCCTGAGTGCTGTGCCATGATAACTTCATTTTTTAACAGATAACTCATACTTCATATGGAGAACAGATAAGAACCAAAATTATGAAGACATTGTCTAAGAGATCACTGTGGTTTGGGAAAGTGGCAGCAATTCCAAAGAGAGGCTGGAGACAGAATATGCTTTGGTGGCAGGACAAAGAAGGCTTGCTACCTGAAGAGACAGAGACTGAGAAATAGGAAGCTACGTCAAGACGATTCCTGGGTTTCTGATTTGAACTGCTGGCTTTTTAGGTACTTAAAAGAGGTATTTTATATTATTTTTTAATATTAGCACCAATAATATTTAAATATAAGATATAAGATATCTAAATGAAAGTGCCAAGGGGATATTTGGATATTTAAGTTGAGCTCAAGCAGAGGAGCCCAAGGACTAGCTAGTGGTATAGAAGGAGAACTAAAAAGTGTGTGCTAAGGTGAGTGCTCTCGATGGGCATTAAAATAATTGCTGAATAAGATGACAGAAGTCTTTATTTGACCTGACAATATGGAGAACACTCATGACCTTAACAAAAATAATTTCAGTGGACTAGTGGGGGCAGAAACCCTACTGGCAAACAAAGACATACTGATATAGAAGACACAAGCGGGGTCAGGCTTCTGATGTTAAGGAAACATTGATGAATGAATCAAACTTACAATTATACGGACATATTAAGAAATGTAACACTTTTATTCTAATTCATTATAACAAAATTATGTGTGGCCATCTAGAACATTTTCCCACTTGGTTTATCATAGAAATACACTCGCTGGATCTCCAACCCTACCCTGAACTTTTTGGAGCACACAGATAGACCGTCATCAACCTATTGTGATTTTCCTTTTTTCCCTAATGGATGATAAGTACCACTTTACACTAACTAGAAATGAAAAGATACAATGGAAAAAAGAAGTAACATTTTAACAGCCATTTAAACTGGTGAACTGGCAGTTTTGTATCTTCCCATCATTTGGCTAATACCTTGAAACAGCAATACTAAATGTTTTAATAAAGGAATAAAGTACCTGAAATGCAGCACAAAGTATTTATAATGGCATTCTTACACATGTTCACATTTGAAAAACATATCTGATTCCACTTATAGCTCCCAATAATGATGGCTGTTTTTTTCAGGGATGGGGGGAACTCTCGCAATGTAGTCCCAGCTGGCCTTCAACTTGCTATCCTCCTGTCTCTGCCTCCCTAGTCTAGTTGGACAACAGGCTTATGCCACTATTCGGACCCACAATGACACTATTTAACAGAATACAATGATATGGTGGAACAAAAAGGGCTAAAACCAAGTAACACTCCTGAATTTGTTATTAACATCGAATTCAGTAAGAACAGAGTGCCTGATGGGCTCTTCACTCTAGCACTGATGTAATGATGACTGCTGGTTCTTCATATTACCCCTGAATTGCTGGGTAGTTAATGTCAAGTATTTTTTAAAAATAAAATCAAAACAAGAAAGAAGTCCCACTTTTTCCAGTTTAAAGTTTTCAATCAGTTTCCAAGCGTAGCGTTGGAAACACTATTGGTAGTAATGATGAGAAGCAGAGGAGGCAACATATGGTGACCCTAGATGCTAGGTTTGTCCAGATTCTAAAGTGAAGATGGGATGAAGTTATATAGCAGAGAAATAGTCACTAGTTATGATACTGGGAAATATAGCACAGTACAGAAATATATAGTGCCACAACTTTACGAGTTAGACTGGGAAACATTGGCTGAGAGATTTAACCTAAGGCAGCAAGGACACATTTAACTTTCAGATTTCCTGACCTAATACACTATCACAAAAATTATCCTTGTTTCTCTTTAACTTTTTTTTTTTTGGTCTTTTTTAGATAGGGTCTCCCTGTAGCCCCAGCTGTCCTGGAACTCACTATGTAGACCAGGCTGGCCTTGAACTCACAGAGAGCCACCTGCCTCTGTCTCCTGAGTGCTGGGATTAAAGGCATGCACCACCACGCTTGGCCTTCTCTTTAACATTTTTATGACCACCTTCCAAGTTTTTTTTTTAATTTATTGAGAATTTCATGCATGCATATAAGGTGTTTTGATCAAATCCATGCCCACTCCCTCCCCTCCAACTCCTACCATATCTCCCCATCACTTTTTTCTGATAACTTCATGTACTCTTTCTTCTTCATTTATTTTTATGGGGCTTTTGGCTACTCTAACATTCCCCCACCTTCCAAGTTTCTAAGTCATGTATCAATATACCTTTCTATTGTTTTTACAATACTGCAATCATACTTTTTTGAGACAGTCTCACTTTATAGCCCAGGCTAGCCTTGAACTTATGTGTCTCCTGACTGAGGGGTTTTAAGTGCCAGATTACCAATGTATGTCACTATGCCCAGATTTAGACATCCTTTCTAACTTTTTTTGCACTTATTGTAGCAGAAGCATTCTCCAATACTAGTCATTCCCATTTTTTTTTTTTCTTGGTCTTTTTGAGACAGGGTCTCCCTGTAGCCCCAGCTGGCCTGGAACTCACTATGTAGACCAGGCTGGCCTTGAACTCAGAGATCCGCCAGCCTCTGCCTCCTGAGTGCTGGGACTAAAGGCGTGTGCCACTACGCACAGCCATTCCCCACATTTTTAACAGGTACACATATCTGTCTAGGAGTACTACTGAGGGTTTTGAGGCTATTCTATTTACAAAAGCTCCTTATTGACGACTACTGTAAATACTTAAAATGGGATTTTTCCCTCTAATGTGTAAATTTTTTTTTTTTTCTTTTTGAGACAGGGTTTCCCTGTAGCCCCAGCTGTCCTGGAACTCACTATGTAGACCAGACTGTCCTCAAACTCACAAAGATCCGTCTGCCTCTACCTCCCAAGTGCTGGGAGTAAAGGCGTGTCTTACCACGCCCTGCTCTAATGTTTAATTTAAGAGACATATTTTAACATGCTTTTATTCTACAAGAATGAAGCTCTGCCAAGTAGAAAAATCTTGGCAGATAATAAAAGTCCTAAATTCCATACATGGGTACACAAAGAATGTCGGAAAATTGATGCAGCTACAGAATAACATCTCTAGAAGCCCCAGTTTTATTTCAGATAGAACATTTCACACTTGATAGAAATACTTTGGAAAAGATGAGACAGATCAGAGGGCCCCACCTTTCTCTCCCTGGGGCACTGGGTTAGGAGTTAACCACTGCTGAACACTATTAAAACACCATTAATTTTAATGATAGGTCTATATTGTAAGTACCCTTTTTAATGCTTTTTTTTCCTTCAAATAAACTAAGGTGTAGGGAGTTAAAAACTATTTTACTCCTTAATTGATAGCAATTAGATCCTTCCTAGTGCCCTCACTACCATAAGGACTATCAGTCCCATGGCCAGCTGGGTGCCCTCACAACACTACCAACTTCTTCAACATTTCACACAGACAAGATGCTTTGAAAAACCTGCATAACAACCAACCTGCTTGTTAAAGGAAAACCTTTGGTTTCAGAAGGCACTGTCCCAGCCATGACTTTCAGAAAGGCTTGCACAGGACTTCTGCCATCAAAAATTTTGCTGAACTACGATGATTTTACAGCTCTGGCTATTTAGGCCAAAGCACTTCTTCTGGTGGCCCAGAGGTGGTCTGTGACTGGTGGAAGCAAGGTTTCTCATTTGCAAAAGAGGCCTTGGAGGAAACATTTGCATGGACTACTGTGATGGAGGTAGCACCCCTACACACCCCTCTTCTGGGGATCTATGCAGGCTGTTATGATCACTTTGGGAGTCAACTGGGGGACATTGTCCTATGCCATCTCCTGCAACATTAGGCACAATAAAAGCCTTCTCCTACTTTTGATCTTTATTAGAGCACACTGAGTTGGTACAATCAAGAAAGGAAGGTGGTAGCAGAAGTAGAGGCAGTGGTAAAGCCAGAGCAGTTGAAGGGTTCCAGAGAGCAGCCAGGGCAGTAATGACAGGGAGCAGAGAAGGAAATAACCAAGGGTTGTCGAGCACTGAACAAGTTGCAGGCCCTCTTTGCTCCAAGAGTTCCAGGGAGTTACCGAAGAGTCAACAGTCTCAACCTCCACAGGTATGAGAACTCTAACAGTAGCCACTGTCACTGGGCTGAGATCTCAACCCCCTTTAGGCCTGAGGGATACTGCTGTAGGGCCAAGGGTCCCTAGCACCCAGGGCATAAAGAAAGTTCTAAGGCCAGAGGGCAATAATTGTGCTTTCTTTCTTATATTTTATGTGCATGAGTATACCGCCTGAACGTATATGAGTGCATCTGTATTGCGCAATGCCCTCAGAGGTCAGAAGGGGCATCAGATTCCCTGGAACTGGAGTGATGGATGGTTGTTAGCCACCATGTGGGTGCTGGGAACTGAGTCTAGGCCCTCTGCAGAGCAGCCAGTGCTCTTACCTGCCAGAAGCCACAGGGTACAAAAGATGCCAAGTGCTGGGACCACTGGTAGGTAGAGCCTGGAGCAGTAAGCCTCTAACCTGAGAGCCTTTAGTCTTGGGTTGAAATGAAAGCCTGGGACAACAGGCCCCCTAGCACTCAGGGTTCATAGCTGCTAAGCCTCTGGGTTTTTCAGTCCAGCCTCTAGGTCTTGGGTACTCAAGGGCCCGGGACTGCCAGCAATGAAGAGCTTCTTTTTGCCTGCTCAGGATTCCTAGCGGGAGCAAAAAGGACCCCCTCCCCCATACCTCCCAAGCAGTGGTAACAGTTCCAGATCCCTGGAAACCAGCTTTCTGTGTATTTCGTGGAAAAGTTTAAGGTGCCTAATTAATAGCTTCATTTAAAGATAATAAAATATAACTACCATAAACTGTCAACAAAATTGTTAATGATGTCTAGTCTAATGCTTTAAATGCTTAAAAATTTGATTCAATTATCAATGATGAAAAACAATGCCACAGGGGCTGGAGAGATGGCTCAGTGGTTAAGAACACTGGTTATTCTTGTAGAAGACCCAGGTTCGAATCCCAGCACCCACACGACAGCTAACAATTGTCCATAACTCTAGTCCCAGGGGATCTGACAGCCTCTTCTGAGCTCCCTGGGCATTGCACAAGGGTGCACTTACCTACATGCAGGCAATACACGCATACACATAAAAGAAAAATTTTAAAAACTTTTTAAAAAAGAGAAAAACAATGCCATAATTATTTGAGTACAGTGAATTACTTGGTAATATGGGTTGCTTTAATACACAAGACTTCATACTTAGCCTGGCAATAAAACTGTACTATTTCTCTCTCTCTCTTTTTTTTTTTTTTGGTCTTTTTTTGAGACAGGATCTCCCTGTAGCCCCACCTGGCCTGGAACTTGCTATGTGGGCCAGGCTGGCCTTGAACTCACAGAGTTCTACCTGCCTTTGCCTCCTGAGTGCTGGTATTAAAGGTGTTGGCCACCATGGCCAGCTGTATTGAGTATTTCATCCAATGTATGATGTAAGAACTTATCAATTTGGCTAGATTAAGATAACATCCTTTCAAATTAAGTATTTTTATAAGACATCATTAGAAACTCTTTAAATACAAATTATCACCACATTCTTGATTTCTGCTAATGTTAATTTTTAAGTTACATTTTCTTACCAGTTACTAAAACATACCTAGGCAGTAAATAAACCTAGTAAGCATTTCTTTTACTATACAATACCTTATAGTGAGCAAATGATTAGCTCTAAGCACTTCGGTGCTTTAAGAAATGGACTGACAACTGTGTACATAGACAAAAATGGTACTTTAAGTGATACAATGATAGTAAAACAGACACGATAAATACGTTCCTCCTTTATTAAAATTAAATCCATTTATCTTTATGTTATCAAAGCCAAAAAACTTTATGATTTCTATTACAAGAATTCTCCTCACAAAATAAACCCACCAGTAAGACAAATAAAAAAATGACAAGAAAGCAAACAAACATCACAGACATTTATAACTACCTGTAGTTCAGTTAACATTTGGCACTAGGTTTATCACCTTTTCTGATCATGTAATTTAGAGACAGAAAAGGCTTGGGGGCTGAGATTCATACATTTAAGTATACCAATTCCCAAGTAATCTTTTTATTTTAAATATTTTATTATTTTTATTTTATGTGTATGAGTGTATTGCCTGCATGTATATAGGTGCACCCATGTTATACAATGCCTGTGGAGGTCAGAAGAAGCATGGGATCCCTTGGAACTGGAGTTACAGAAAGTTGTTAGCCACCATGTGGGTGGATGGGAATTAAACCCTGGTCCTCTGCTGAGTCATCTCTGCAGACCCCAAGTAATCGTTTTTAAATGGAAAAAAGTTCTGAAACTTATGGTAGAAAGAAAAAATAATGGACTAGTAAAATGAAAACTCCCAATGTGAGAAGGCAGCCTCTACATGTTATTCTCGAAGGTCAGTTATGAGGACGACCTCTGCATCTGTGGATAGGATGGCTGAGGTGATCACCACTGAATCCTTCATAATTCTTCTAAAGTTCTGATGTCTTTGCAACACAGGTATGAGTTTAATATTAGCTCCTCAATTGTTTCAAAAAGACTAATCCAATCTCCTCCATATCCTACCCTCTACATGCCAGGCTGTAAATCTTAAGGGATCCTTGTTTCTTACTCTCTTGTGTACCTTTAATGGTGTTCATTTAAGCCAATGTACTTAACAGACTAAGACAAAAGTAAATGTTCAAAATAATGAGATGTTATTTTCAGGTTATCTAAACTCAGGCCATCAATAAAACTTGGGGTCTATATTTGTTGGGGAGATAAATGACGCTAAAATAAAAATAATTATGTAGGGAGCATCTTTTTTGTTAATTTAAGTTACTAGTGATGTCTAGCTAATCTTATTGATATACTTATCTTCCTCCGTTTTGATGTTTTGCTGAGGTGGAAACTACCTTTCTCCATCTTATTTAAAAAAAAAAAAAAGCCTGGGAAAAGGAACTTAAAGATCAAAGAAGACACCCACTTGTAGGATGTTTCTCAACTAACAACCATTTCCCAGACAAACTCCACTTTCAAACTCAAATCCTAAATGAAATTTTTTTCCTTCTTCCCTTCAAAATACCCAGGTAAAAAGGTTTAGGTGTATGTATTCCTGTAACTGCTAAAATATACTTGAATTTCCAAGAAACATGCAATGCCAAGTACGTACTCAGTATATGTTGATGGAGACAAGGCAACAATAACAGCACTGTGCCCCCCACCATTTCTCTCAAGGGGAACCAACTAAAGAGATTCAGGAGGAATAAGCAGGTTCTAAATCAGTCTGTCAAGCACATTTTGGGGTAAGCCTATCAACTAAAATACTGAGGAAAAATTAGCTTGTTTGGTGATCCACTAAAGCACCTGCAATATGGGAATTAAAATAACGGGATAACATCATCACAAAATCTGTATTTTTCATCTGAACCCTTAACAAGTAATTATTCTTTTCATATCTCATCAGGATGTTATTTGTAATTTTTGACTGGGGGAGGAAGGGTACCTTTATTCTCTCACCATGACAGTGTTTGTAATATTATGGAATTCAATTTAAACATTTTCTAAACCTTAACCAAATACACAAATTTTCTCACTACTTTACCATCACAGTAAAAGGTAAGACCTTGGTGTGTTAACCCCATAGCTGCAGTTTTAAACTGTACAAGTGGTAAATTACTAAAGTATCAAGATACAATAAATCGCTCTTTAAAACATACATTTAAAGTCAGCTAAAGTTGAAGTAACAGAAAATTGAAATCCCTTAAGAAAAATGGGCTTTATATGTGTAAAACTTTCAACCTAATCAAAGGTTCTTTTCTTCCTTATCTATAGCTTAAAATTAATATTAGTGATCTAGTTCCTCAATACTTTCAAAAAGGTGTCATTTCACAAAAGTTGTCATTTACGAATTAAAAATGTAGGTCGAACTAATAAGTGTTCCAAATGTATTATTTCAGGCTTGTGAAATACTAGAAAATATTACAGAACATGCTTTTTTTTTTTCTAGCTGTCCCAACTCCTAAGAAACCTTACTGGCAGAAAGGGAGTACAACGATCAGGCTGGGAGAAGAGCAATAACAACAGTCGGGCCAGGGGAAAGAAGTGATGTACACGGCACAGAACTATCGCCCGTTCCTTACCTATACCGAGTGTTTTACGATAAAAGCATACGCTGTATCATTCAACAGCACCTGACCACCCCTTCTCTCAAATCTACTCCGGAGGTCGGGGTAAAATTCTAAGTTCCTAAAGAGATTCACAAAAAAGCCCATGTTAGAGGGCAAAACAGTTTTTGAAATCGTTAAATCTTGCTCGCCACGATCTGACAACTGCCACCGGGCTGGGGTAGGACTCTTCCCCCCACCCCAGGCCACGTCTCTCCTTTCCGTAAAGGGACGGTTCGGCCAGCCACCCTGACTCCGTCCGCCTGGCCGTGACCACTGAACCCCGCAAGGAGGCAAAGAGAGGCTGACAGCAAAGGAGGGAGACGAGAAAAAAGGCCGGGCTTGGGGCGCCCCCCCCGCCCCCCAAACCTCACTGCCAGCCGGACACAAGCCTACACATTCGTTGGACTACCCGACCAGAGCGGAAAGTCTCGGCTGGTGCTGGAGGTCCCGGAGCAGTTGGGCGGCCGCAGCTGCGCTCCACTCCGCAGGGCTCCGGCCTACCCCCAGGGGTCCCGGCGCCATTTAGCTCCGGCGAAGCCGCCATTTTCCGCCCCCGCCGCGGCGCCCGTTCTCCGCTCGATGAAGCTCCGGCCGCTGTGGCTCCCGCCCGCCGGCTCCGCGGAGGAGGCCGCAGGCCCAGCGTGCGTCCGGTCGCCCCGGCTCC
>NW_008358866.1:2828930-2834022 GCF_000622305.1 Nannospalax galili | reverse complement strand
TTTCCCCCCCCCCGCCCCGCGCCCTGTCCCCCGCTGGAGGAACCCCGGGCCGCGGGGGCCCCCGCCCGCCGGCTCCGCGGAGGAGGCCGCAGGCCCAGCGTGCGTCCGGTCGCCCCGGCTCCGCCGAGGCCCCGCTGCGACGGCGCCAGCAGTGCGCGGCCCGCGAGAGGCGGCGAGGGGCCGGCCGGCCTCCGAGGGCGGAGCGGCGGCGGCGGGGCCTGAAGGTTCCATTGCACTTACTTCCTGTTTTGGGTCCGGGCACTTGGGAAGAACCAGGATGGAGGCTCCAAAAAATACCAGGATGGAGGAAGCAGCCTCGGCCGAGAGTGGCTGCAGCTGGGGTGAGCGAGCGCTAAGAGCCACCGGAAACGGGGCCCCACGGCCCCCACCACCACCCGGCCCGCCTCTCCCGCGGGCGGCCCCGCGCCTTCGCGATGTCACTTCCGGAAGTGGCTGCGCGCTGGCAGGTGGCCCGGCCAGTGGGGTTTGCTTAGGTGCTCGCCGCCATTCTGCTCTGTTTGTGGTGCTCGCCATCCATCTCTGTTGCCATAAAGGAAGGCCTTTCCTAGGCACATCTGTGCCATCTGGCGCTAGGGACACTTAGGCCTCGGGGGCCGTGTTTCTTAGTTCCTGGAGGATCCGGAGTGGAGCGGAGGGAGTGGTGCTTCGGAATGGCTTGAAGGGGCCTCAGAGTGCCAAAGAAACTGGGTGTGTGTGTCTGCTCTTTCATATTTGGTCTGCCAAAGATGTTATCTGGGCCCTACTTGTATGTGATCTCGCTAATTAGGAAACCACTGAGCGATATCCATTTTAAAGTTCAGTGCTAGGGGTCCACGCAGACAGCTGTTACATTTTGTGGAGACCTTTTTGAGAACAAAATATAAGCCCTGCCCCACACCAATCTTTCAAAGTATGAGATCCCTGGCAGTGGTATTTTTATGTTGTTTAAATTTTTTTGAGAATTGCATACCTGAGTACCATGCATTTTGGTCATAACCACCCCTTCCTTTCCCTTCCAATGCCTCCCGAGTCCTCCCCTACATCCCCCATTCAAATTCATCTACTTTATAAGAAATATGTATACATACACATACATATATATAATGTATAAAACCCGTGTCCAATTAGTGTTGTCCATGTGTACTTGGGTATAGTGTTGACCACTGGGACTAGGGCAACCAATAACTCCTCGGCTGGGCTAGGGCTTTGTGACCCCTCTCTGCTCCATACTAGAATGTTCATGGTGTGGTCTTGTGCAGGCAACCATAGCAGTTGAGAGTTCATGGGTGCAACATCTCTGTCATGTCCAGAAGGACTATTTTGCAGCAGCCCTCCCAGTCCTCTGGCTCTTATAGTCTTTCCACCTCCTCTTCAGTGCTGTACCGTCAGCCTTTGGTGCAGGGGTTTTTATAGATGTTTAATTTGGGGATGGGCACTCCACAGTCACTTACTCGCTGCTCTGTGATCACTTGTGGTTCTCTATAATAACCTCTGTCGTTGCAAAAAGTGCAGCTCTCATCCCTCACCAAAGAAGCCTCTTTTTGCTGTTTTTAAAGAGCCCCAAGCTGGGCATAGTGGCCCACATTTATAATCCTGGCAACAAAGAGGCGGAGGCAGATTACAGAGTTTGAAGTCAGCATAGGCTACACAGACTCTATCTCAAATAAAAGTTGTAAAGCTCAAGGTTCTAAGTGTTCTGGGCCCCATTGGTACTCCTTTTGAGTCCAACCTCATTCATTTATGGAGCCATATATAATAGTCTGCTTCCAGTTCTTCATTGGTGACAGATTTTAAAGTTTTCACTAATAGTCTTACATCCCAAAGACTATGTTGGAAGCTTGAACAATGATTCTGAAGTAACTAACAAAGCTATGACACTGAAAAATCTTTTGATCAGAAATTTTAATATTTACTTAGGTTTGTAGCTAAATGCATGTAGTTTTCATGAGTATACCATGTTTCCTCACAAATGTATGTCACATAAATTAGAAAGACTATAAGAATAATAACCACTACACATGTATTAGAATAACCAATTGAAAAAAGAAAAAACCAAAACCAAAACCAAACCAAAACAAAACAAAACAAAAACCCCAAATCACTGACAATACCAAATACTACCAAGGTTGTGGGAAGCACAGACTCATTGTTGGTGATAATGTAAAGTGGCATAGCCTCTTTGGAAGATAGTTTAGCACTTAAAAAAAAAATAACATTCTTATCATATGATAGATCACCCTCTCCTTGTTCTTTGCCCAAATAAACAGAATACTCAAGTACACACAACACCTGTACACTTTGTTAACTGCAGCTTTATTAAACAGTTGCCAAAACTTGGAAGCAACCAAGATGCGCTTCAGTAGGTCAGTGGATAAACTAGTACATACAAAGAATGGAATATTATTTAGTGCTAAAAAATGAGCTATCAAGTCATGACAAGACATGGAGAAATCTTAAAATGTATATTACTAAGTGAAGGAAAATCATCTGAAAAGCTATGTATGATAAGATTATACCATTATGATATTCCATAAAGGGCAAAGATAATGGAAACAGATTAGTGGTACCATGAAGAGGTCAATGAATACAGTGCAGGATTTCTTGCAGCTGCAGAAACCATTTTGTTTGCTACTGTAATAGATGCATGCCCAATAGTTTTAGCAAACCCCATGAGTTTGATAAATATATCACCAAGAGTGAATCCAATATAAACTATGTACTTTGGGTGTTAATAGTGTATCAATGTAGGCTCACCTACTAAAATAAATGTCTTTTTCTGATAGTGTGGGAGAGAGGGGGTGAGGGTGGGGCTCTGTGTGTAAAGCCAGGGGTTATATAGGAATTCTCTGTACCTCCTGCTCAATTTTGTTGTGAATGTAAAGCTGCTTTGTTTTGTTTTTTCTTTTTGTGACAGGATCTCCCTGTAGCCCCAGCTGCCCTGGAACTCATTATGTAGACCAGGCTGGCTTTGAACTCACAGAGATCTGCCTGCCCCTGTCTCCTGAGTGCTGGGATTAAAGGCATGCACCACCATGCCCACAAAAGTGTTCTTTAAAAAAGTGTTTTTTTTTAAAAGCAAGTATGAAAGGGACAAATAAACCTCTGGATTTGAAAAGTGTAAGCCAACATTCTTGTGTGCTTGTTTATGTGCCATTTATGTGTATTAAACTCACTTAATGTTCACAGATGCCAAATGCTTCACTACACTTATTACTAGTGACTCCCACTTTTCCATAAGAACCACAGAGAAATGATAGAATGTGTCCAGGTAAGTGGTAGAGTCAGAACTGAAGCCTCAACTCCAGAGCCTGTGCTCTGAACTACCCTGCTTGTAGCTCACAAATACACTGTGACACTCATAATGGAAACAAAGAATAGCCAGTTTTCAGATTCCTTACTTAACTGGAAGAGGGATGTTTGACCAATTTTTCAAAATTAAATTTGAAACATTTTATTGTGTTGATAATTTTTAAAAAATATTTTATTTTTTATTTTTATTCTATACGTATGAGTGTATTGCCTGCATGTATGTAAGTGTAGCCATGTCATGCAATGTTCAGAGGTCAGAAGAGGGTGTCAGGTCCCCTGTAACTGGAGTTACAGACAATTGTTAGCCACCATGTGGGTGGTGGGAACCGAACCTGGGTCTTCTGTAAGAGCAGCCAGTGCTCTTAACCTCTGAAAATCTCTCTAGCGCTCATGTGTTGATAAATTTTATTACCAACTTGCAGTACTCTGCATCTTATTGGAGTTCTTTAATTTTCCATTTTTACGAGTACATAAGTAATGCTTATGTAAGGAAAAAATGAGTCAGGACAGTATCATGCTGGTGATGGATCTGACTTGAGTGTAGATCTCACCTCTGTTGTTTAACAGTATGTTACTTTGTTTCACTTACTTCAGAAATACAGAGATAAAAATCTACCTTTCAGAATAATGTAGACTCCTTACCTTGCTTAGAGAGCCTGACATGTGTAGTAAGCATTAAAATAGAAATTATGAAACCCATGAAACAGAAAAGCAATAAAATAACTGAAAGAGAAATTATCAGGAATAATGATTATATCCAAAGAATAGTTGATATATTTATGAGAAAGTGTTTTATAACTAGCAAGCACACTTTTCTAAACAGTATGCGGGATTTTTTTTCACTGAAGCATAAAATTCATGTTTAAATTGTAATTTTGCAGCCCATTCGCATCTACAAAATCTCAGGTATGCTTGCACTCTACTGATACTTTCCTTAAAATGTCATATATGTCCTTAAAATGTTCTCTCTGGTTTTTTTTATAGCTACCTTTTCCTGAGGTCAGTTGGTATATTTAAAGAAAACTATATTTTAGTACTTACATAATGCATAATTATGTGGGAAATTCAAGAGGATTGGGGATTTCTCCCTACAAGCAATCGATTTAAGCTGGGTATCCTCCAACACAATTCTGAGACATCCATGTGCAACAATGTCAGATCATATAAAGTGAGGGCTCAGTCTTCAGGACTGGCCTCCACCTGCACAACAGATGCCAGTTACAAGTCCCAGGTCATTTTTTCCTCTGCTTCTGACCAACCCTGTATTCATTGGAGTTTCTAAAAGCTTCTTCTTAAATGTAATTAACTTGCTTGAGTGGTTCTCAGAACTTAGGGAAACATTTACTTATGTTTGCTGGTTTAATATAAAGATTATTAAAAAAAAAAGGAAGTAATACATGGGGAGAGAGGTATGAAGGAAAGATAAAGCTTTCACACCTTCTTAAAATGTGCCACCCTCCAGGAATGTCCACATGTCAGCTATCCAAAAGCTCTGTGAACCCCGTCCTTCTATGTTTTTTTGGCGGCCACATTGCATATGTATGATTGAAGCATGGTCATCATGTTGAGATGTGACTGGACAAGAAGGGATAGGATCTAATTCTAATATATTTTCACTGAGTGGGAAAACTTAGCAAGGCTTGTCTTTTCAAATTCTTGTTTCTCTTTGTAACATTTTTTTCTTATAGGCCCAAGGCTAGCATCCTTTTGAAGTAGAGATCTATCATTTACTAACAGATAATGCAGATAAGAGAGTTTCTTTACTCCCATCTCTATGTCAGAA
>NW_008358866.1:2815499-2828854 GCF_000622305.1 Nannospalax galili | reverse complement strand
GAGGGAGTTAGGAATAAGGAAACATCGATCAAAACCAAAAATATGCCATAGTATAAATAATTAAAACAAAAATCTATTATCACCATAACACCTGTGTACCTTTAACCCAAACAATTAATGTACAGATTACCTAGAACATTAATTTAAACCCTAGAATACCTGGTATAGTTATACCTTCTTCATTTCTTAGTTAATGTGTACCCAGGAAATGCATGAGAGTCTTCCCAAAGGCTTTCCTTTGGGTCTTAGGGCATTCCAGTTCAGAACCCTCTTCTTGAAATCTATTCTCTGTCTGTCTCATTTCCATACTTGTTTTAATCCTTCAATGTGGTTACCACTTCTCCAATACCCTTTCAGATCTTTTTCTTTGGCAGTAGATCTTTGCTAAGACTGATTGGAATATTAGCAAAAGAAAATTCCAATTCTAGTCAGGGGGATGAAGCTCTAAGGCTTCACAGACTCCTCTCCAGTGAAGATAGAAGCCTGGATGTTCAGGAAGAGGACTTCACAGAAAGAATTCAGCAGGAGCTGAAGACAAATGGCTCAGAGATTAAGAACACTGGCTGCTCTTGCAGAGGACTCAGGTTCGGTTCCCAACACCCACATGGCAGCTGACAACTCTTTGAAACTCCAGTACCAGGGGATCTAATGCCCTCTTCTGACCTTCGTGGGCATTGCACAACATGGGTGCACTTACATACATGCAGACAATACACTCATGAAATAGCAAGTGGTAGGCTAACTCCTGTTCAGACGTTAACTGAAGTTTTAAAATTTTATTTCATTGTGGTAAGAAAACAGCATCAGATATAATTTCATGCTAATCCTTAAGTGTATGATATACTATTATCCACCACAGGTACAATCTGTACAGAAGGTCTCTACGGCTTATTCATCTTTCTTAAAACCTTATGCCTATTGATAAGTAATTCCCATTTCCTTCTCCCCTCAATCCACAGTAACCATGTTCTGCTCTTTGATTTCATGAATCTTTGATTCTATGAAGTTGTCTATTTTAGACATCTCATTTAAGTAGAATAAAGTATTTGTTTTCCTGTGACTGGCTGACTTATTTCATGTTGCATCATGTCTGCAAGGTTTTTCTATGTTGTCACATGTTACAGAATTTACTTTTTAAAGGTTGAACAGTATTCCTGTATAAGACCAGAGGCTGAACTCATGCCCAAACAGAGCCAAGATGATCCATCACCACCTCTACCATATAATTTTAATTTTCCAACATATATCACAGTATCTCAACTTAGTAGATACTTAAATGTTCATTGATATCAAAGATACTGTCTTTAGCCAAAATAATTGGAAGCTAATCATTCTTTGCTGTAACTTCTGTCTGCAGGAAAGCACATAGTCTTATTTTCAAGTATCACTATGTGGACAATTAAAACAAATGTTAGTGTTTATCATTCTTCAAGTGGAAGGAAATAATTAAAATATTTTTTGAGGTCATTTTTAGCACAATGTCACATTTGGTGCTACTCTAAATCCATTGCTCAATTCTTGATTTACATGCAATGTTTTAAGCATATCATTTAACCACCAGATGTCTCTATTGTTCAGAAAGATTTTCTTTGCAGACTAGAAACTTTGCCAGTAGATGGAAGTTTGGGGGCTTGAATTAGTGACATAGCAGACCAAAGATAAGACTCAATAACTAAACCAAAAGAGCAGGGATTATGCTTGAAATTCAAATATGACAAAGCTTTCTAGCATTTAAAGATTGATTACAGATGGATGCTCTTCTCTTTTAGTCAATGACTTCTAAATTTCTTAACTGGATATACAGTCAAAGAGAAAGAAGCAAGAAATGCACTTAACCTTTACAATTTTTGGGAGTTTGCACTCCCTCATTTCATTCAGTAGATAGTCCTGAGATCTTACTTTGTGCTGAGCATTATTCTAGATACAGTAAACATAGTTGCCATCAAGAGAGACAAAATTTCTGCCTTCACAGAGTTTATGTTCTAGTGGAATAGCTCACATTGTAGCATAGCTAATTCATATCATAACAAATATCTGGTTAACATGCCAATTTACTAAATTATTGGCAACTGACCATAAACTTGCTCATAATAAACTTAATTATAGATAATGACAAAATATGAATCAAATCACTTACTATCATTACATCAAGTGAAATTGCAAATATTAGGAAAGATGGCCAATGTCCATTGCTCTTGCTTAGTCAATGGCATCTTGAATGGTGTCTGGAAAAAATATTAAGTGCTCTGAAACAGATATTATTTGTTTTTACCCATAACAGTAATAAAAAAGACAGACATTGCCTAAAATGCATTTGATGTATGTATGCACATGCATGCACACACATGTTTTACTGTTATGTGGAATTTGGAAGCAATCTATTTCAGTGAGAAGCTTGAGATACCAAAAGTTTCTTTTATACATTGACTTATTAAAATAACAATAAGCAGTCTCTCTATATATATCTTTTCCAATCTATTCAATCTGCATTTCAAAATGGTAGTCTATTGCCAACAGGTAAGAAAAGGGATATTGTAAAATCCATTTCTAAAATGTTTCTGCTGCTTCTTGGAAATTGCCTGGCATTTTATGTTTCTGGGCAGTGTTCTACATACTAGAGAAAGAGATGTCTTCTTACTCGAGGAATCTACCCCCTTAGAAGATAGTATCTCTTTTAAAAAATATTATTTTTTATTTTTACTTTATGTGTATGCATGTATTGCCTGCATGTAGGTAAGTGCACCCATGTTGTGCAATGCCCGCGGAGGACTGAAGAGGCTGTCGGATCCCCTGGAACTCGAGTTTCGGACAGTTGCTAGCTGCCATGTCGGTGCTGGGATTTGAACCTGCGTCTTCTGCAAGAACAGCCGGTGCTCTTAACCACTTAGCCATCTCTCCAGCTCCAGAAGATACTATTTTTTATGTAGCTCAGGACGGTCTCAAAATTATGATCCTCCTGCCAGGTGTGATGACTCATGCCTTTAATTCCAACACTTGGAAGGCAGAAGCAGGTGAGTCTCTGTCAGTTCAGGGCCAGCCCAATCTACATAGTGAGTTCCAGGCCGTCTAGGGCTACAGGGAGACCCTGTCTCAGAAACACAAGAACAACAAGCCAGGCGGTGGCACACGCCTTTAGTCCCAGTACTTGGGAGGCAGAGGCAGGTAGATCTCTGTGAGTTCAAGCCCAGCCTGGTCTACATAGCGAGTTCCAGGCCAGCTGAGGATACGGGGAGACTTTCTCTCAAAAAGATCAAAACAACAACAACAATAAAACAACAAAAAAATATGATCCTCCTAAGTACTGGAATTACAGGGGTATGTCATGTGCTTTGCTCTGAAGAATCCCATTCTGAGATTCACTGAACACCTTGATATACAGATGTAACAGGTATATTCAAACTAATTGTCTTTTTTCTCACTAGAAATTGTTAGAGTTAACTTGTAAGCCCTACAGAAAACACTATTAAGCATGTTACTTCTTCCCCATAATCACCAAATGTAGCAACCTGGTTTGGTGTGTGTGTGTGTGTGTGTGTGTGTGTGTGTGTGTGTGTGTGTAGGCCAGAGGTCAATATCAGGTGTCTTTTTAGGTCTACGCTTTTTATTTATTTTGTTTTGTTTTTTGTTTATTGAGACAAAGTCTCCCTGTAACCCCAGCTAGCCTGGAAATCTCTATGTAGGCGAGGCTGGCCTTGATCTTACAGAGATCTGCCTGCTTCTGCCTCCTGCATGCTAGGTTAAAGGCATGTGCCAGCACACCCAGCTCTGCTTTGTTTTTTGAGATGTGGTCCCTCACTGAACCTGGAGTTCACCAATTTGACTAGACTGACTGTTCAGCAAGCCCAAGGTTCCTTCTATTTCTGCTTCCACAGCACTAGGATTATAAAGTCCCTGTCTCAGTTCCTCATTTTTTTAAATATGATGCTAGTAATCAAATTCTTGTCATCATACTATATGGAAAGCACGTTACCAGCTAAGCCAACTTGCCAACCCTCAACCTGGTTTTTGCTACTCTGCAAAGCAGTTTAAGATTATCTATGTTGTACCAAATATAACAAAATTAAATTAAATTTCAAAGAATAATACTTTTTAAATTCTGATTGCATTTTAAGTAGGCAGGCCTAGTAAAGATATATAACATAACTTTTAATTCAATGAAATCTGTAATAACAGGATTAGGAAAGCGGAGATACTGTGGCCCATCTGTTTAGACTTGAGGAAAATATTATTATATATAATCACATTTTATAATTGTATTCATTGTAATAGTATTATATCTGTCTTAGCACGCTTAGGATAAGGAAGCATGTGACTCCAGCAGAGGAGATTCACTGATGTCTTTTTCCTATGTCTGTTTCTTACTAGAATTACATTTATATAGAACTCTGCTCTGTGTTTGTTAAACTTGGTGTAGAAAAACACAAGGCTATCATAGTTATTGCCTGAAATAAGGTGAATCTCCCTTCTCTATTTCATTATAACTGGACAAACTCCAGTTTCAAATAGGAGTCCTTTTTCATATGCTGCTGTTGTCTTTTCTTTCTTTTCCTTTGGTAAAGAGCCATCGGCAGTAGAATCATTTTCTATGGAGAACACTATTGATCTTGAACCATAATAAATTTTCACAAGTCTCTTCTGAGAAGAAACCCATATTGCTTTACAACTACTGAGCAAAAGAAAAATAAGTATGTAATCTAATACAACACCCCATGCAAAATGTTATAAATAACTATGTTTTTTGAAGTGGTAATAATAAATCTCTCTCTCTCCCCCTTTCTCTTGTTTTTTCAAAATTATATTTCTCATCTTTGTATACTGTTGATATGAATGAAAATTAGTTCATCCATTATGGATTTCTCAAAAGATTAAATGTGGAAATGCCATGTGATCTAGCAATCCCACTACAGGGTATACATACAAAGGCAAAAAAATCAGTATGTCAAAGGGATGTCATTACCTCCATATTCATTGTACCATTATGAATCACAATGTAATGGCCAAGAAATGGAAACCACCTAAGAATTGATCAACTGCTTAAGTGATAGAGAAGATATGGTACATATACATAGTAAGATACTACTTAGCCATGAAAACAAATCTTGTCATTTGTGACGACATGGATGGAGTTGAAATCTTTCTGTTACATGAAATAAGCAGCCACAGAAAGAAAAGTACCACATGATCTTGGTCATCTAATGAACCCGAATTAGTCAATCTCATAGAAATTTAGAGTTACAATAGAGGTTAGCTGAAATGGGGAAAGACTGATCAATGGGTGCTAAGTTGTAGTTAAATGGAGTAAGAAGTTCTGATGTGCTATTACAACACAGGGTGACTTCAGATAATAATAATGCCCTGTGCATTTAAAAAAGCTGGTAGCAAGGAATTTGAAAGTTTTTACCATAAAGAAATGACAAGTTTTTGAAGTGAAAAATGTTTAACCTGATTTAAATATTTTGCAATGCACATATATATTGAAGTATGGTAACACACACATATACATATATATATATAATTTTATGTGCTTATTTATTAATTAAAAATAAAATTTTAAAAAGAGACAAATAGATTTTCCTATGGTAGGGTAGTTGGCTTATAATTAAACAAACAGGATAGGGCCTAGAGAGATGACTCAGTTATGAGCACTGGCTTCCCTTAACAGAGGACCTAGTTTGGTTCCCAGTACCCATATGGTGGTGAACAACCATCCATAACTCCAGTTCCAGGTGATCAGACAGCCTCTCTGGCCTCTTCAGGCATTGCACACACATGATGTACTTTTATATACATGCAGACAAAACACTCATACACCTAAAATAAAAATAAATAATTAAAAAACTAAACAGGATTTTAAAATGAAGCATTGTCGGATATCTTATTAAAGATATTTTTTAGTCTTAAGTATGAGGGATAGGAGAAAATGAGGTATTCTGAAGAAAGTAAGACACACCCAAGTGTGGGTATGGGATCCTGGAGGGAGGAGCTGTGAGTCTTCCTTCCCTTCCTCCCTCCCTTCCTTCTTTCTCTCCCTACTTTCCTCTGTTCACTTCATCTCTCTCCTAGGTCTCTCTCTCTCTCTCTCTCTCTCTCTCTCTCTCTCTCTCTCTCTCTCTCCTTTCTACATAGCCCAGGCTGTACTCAATCAATCCTCTTCAGCCTCCCAAGTGTTGAGATTAAAAGCATATGCTACCACGTCAACTCTAGAGTCTGATATATTTTCATTTTAAAATTTATTTAGTATGCATGTGTGCATGTGTGTGGGTGCACATGGACCATGGTGTATGTGTGTGTGTGTGTGTGTGTGTGTGTGAGAGAGAGAGAGAGAGAGAGAGAGAGAGAGAGAGAGAAACAATTCATAGGCGTTAGCTCTCTGCTCCACCACATGAGTCCTGGGGATCAAACTCAGGCCATCAGGGTTGGCAGCAAGCACCCTTGCCTACTGAGCCATTTCACTGATCCTAGAGACTGAGATTCTTAAATCTTTTGTCTTTATTAAAGTTTAAGTGGAAAACAAAATGGTTGATTATATTTCTTCTTAGTTTTAAACAAGTAAAAAGAAAAATGTAATTTCAACAAAATCTTAAAAGTCATGGGTTACAGGCTTAAAGTTTTTCAATGAGTATATCTGAATTTCCTCCTGTAACAAGCCTTCAGAGTGGCCCTCTGATCTTGATGGCTCTTCTTTTCACCTGCTTCTCAACTAATGACCTTTATAGAGACTTTCACACATATGCTCCCTCAGTAGTCTGCCCCAGACCTTTGCCCTCATCGGTGCTCATCTCAATTCCTTCAGTCCCTTTAATTCTAGACAGTCTCCTTCTCTTGTGCAAAGCAAATCTCTTTGTTTGGTCTTGTATTAGTCAGAGTTCTCTAGAGAGACAGAAGTGATAGAATGAATATATATTAAAGGAAATTTATTAGATTGACCAATATGCTATATATGGTCTGTATAGTCCAACAATGGCTGTGATAATTCTGGAGAGGCTGAGAATCTGGCAGCTGCCAAATCCACATGCTGGATGCCTCAGCAGTCCCAATCTGGATCTGGACATGTAGGATTCATGGAGTGTCACTGGTCTTTAGTGCATGTGAGTCAAAGTAGCTGGGTCCTGCTATTAAGGAAGGATGGAAGCAGCAGCAAAAGCACCAGAGGCAGCAATGGAGTAGCTGAACTCACGAGCAAGACATGAAAGTAAGCAGGCAAAAAGCAAAAACTTTTCTTCTAGCAGACTTCCTTACCTCTGGAGCACAACCAGAAGGTGTTACCCACATTTAGGCTGGGTCTTCCACTCAAGTTAGCCTATTAAAGTAATCCCTTACCAGTGTGCCCAGAAGCTTGTCTCATGGGTGATTCTAGATTCTGTCAGTTTATACTAACATAGTACTCTAGACCTCATCTCCCACACAAGGCTATGCTTATCTCCTCCTTTATGTTTTCAACCAGTATAGTCTGGTTTTGCCCCAAATATGTCACTGAAGTTAATGATCTCCATGTTGCTGAACCCAATGAACAATTTTATATGTCAGCAGTATGTGCTTCTGAAATAACTACCATTTTCTTCTTTGATACTCCTTTTTTCTGGACTTTGTGATATAGTGCTTTGGAATTTCTATTATCCTGTTAAACACTTCCTTGTGGGGTGGCTTTAAGTTTCAGAATTCTTCACGCTGACCTCCAAGCCATGTTTCCTCATTCTGTCCTCTTTCCATAAATTATACCCTACACTTCAATTGTTTCAGTTTGGATCTCTACACACCAATAATCCCTAAGTTTATAATGATCCTAATTTACCATTTACATATTTGGTTGACTTTGGAACTTCCCCTGGAAGCTTGCATCTGAAGATGACTGCAAAAGTCTCTCTCACACCAACATGCTCTTCATAAAATGGAACTTTGATACTCATCCCAACCCCCTTGAAACTGGACAGATTATATGACTTTTTAAATTGAGTATGCTGGAAATGGTGCCACGTAACTTCTGAAGATAAGTTCAAAAGGTGATATTAATCACCATTCAAATAATCAGTTGTCATAACTTGGAAAAAGCCCAAACCAGTCCATCCAGAAAAATCAAGGCCTGAGACTGTATGAGTAGAGAGGAATGACTGGCGAAAGCTCCAGCTCCCCCTTCATATTATCCATTTCTGTATAGCAAATTGAAACTGTAGTAGCTTAAAACAAAGTATTTATTCCTGGTAGGTTGTGTTGGTCAGGGATTTAGAAATGGTGTATATGTGTGATTTGCATAGAGCTTCTCATTGTTGCAATCAAGATGTCAGCTGAGACTGCAATCATTGGGGAGCTCTCATACCAAGATGGCTCATTCACATGGATGCTGGCAGGAGTCATCCCCGGCTGCTGGCTGAGGACTTCTGTAGGCCTTCTGTTGACTTTTCTACAGGGCTGCTTGAGTGTCCTCACAGAACAGCAGCTGGCTTCTCTAAGGACCAGTGATCCAAGAATGAGAGCAAGGAGGAAGGTGTAATCCTTTTTAGGATCTTGTTTCAAAGTTCCCATGGTCACTTCTACTGTATTCTGTTTGCGTGAGTCAATGAGGTCACCCCGCAAGTTATAGATTAGACGTCACTCTGTTCAAATATAGATGGACAGATAATGTAATGGTTAGATCAGGGTAATTTGGCACACCTATCACCTCAGATGTTTATTGTTTCTTTGCATTGAAACATTTAAAATTCTTTCTATCCGCTATACATATAAAACTGTTATGAACCATAGTTATCTTACAGTGCTACAGGACACTAGAAGTGATCCCTCTTAGGCAGATACACTCCATTATCATCCCCTCTCCATCCCTCCTCAACACCCTGCTCAACCTCTGTGGACCTCTGTTGTACTCTCTTCCATGAAGTCAACATTTTAGGTTGCACATCTAAGTAAGAACACAGTATTTCTCTTTCTGGACTTTGTTTATTTCACTTGTCATAATGCCTTCCAGTTCCACCCATGTTTCTGTGATGGTAGAATACCATTCTCTGTTACTGATAAATAATATGTGTTTATACAGTACACTTTTTTTGCCCACTCATCCATTGCTGAACACCTATGATGACTCCATATCTTCTCTCTCATGAATAGTATTGCCATAAACACGGGGGTGTAGAGGTTTGTTTGACATATTGATTTCATCTCCTTTTAGATATATACCTAGTAATGAGATTATTGGATCATATAGTATCTCTATTTCTAGTGTTCAGAGGGATCTCTATTCTGTTCCTTTCCCTCTGACTTATACCTTTTGTTCTATGAATGAAGCATCCTTTCTCAGGTACCTACTGGTACTTGTTGACTAGTTGAAAATTTTATTTCCTTTATATTTGGATAACTGCTCTTATGCCATTGAAATCCTTGTGACACAGATTCTGATCTAGATGGTCTAACCCTTTCTTTTAGTTTTTATTTTATGTTCATGTGATGTATTCATGTGTACATATTCATGTGTGTGTGCTTGTGTATGTATGTGTGTGTCCATGTGGAGGTCAGAAGTCAACATGGGGTGTCTTCCTCAATTGCTCTCCACCTTATTTTTGAGACAAGATCTGAACCTAGAGCTCACCAAGTAGGCAAGACTAGCTGGTCAGTGTGCTCCAGGGATCCTCCTGCCTGCCTTGCCAACACTAGGATAAAAGGTGTGCCACCACACCCAGAAGTTTTATGTGATTGTTGGGGATCTGAACTCAGTTTCTCATGCTTGTTTGGCAAGCACTTTACCAACTTAGCCACCTCCTCAGCACTCTGAAGTTTTTAAGAGAAAACCTTTTGAATTCCAAAATCTTATTTTCTCTGCTTCCTGCCTCTTAATGATCTAAAAGCTCTATATTTCTATATCATTAATTCATATACATGTATAAGAATCCATCAAAGGGCTGGAGATGTAGAACACAAGCATTGGCAAGGTCCTGAGTTAGATCCATGGAACCAGAAAAAAATCTACTCAAGAATTTAATGCATTTGTGCTAGACTGTATGTACATTCTATCCCTGATGAAATGTATAGAAAATTATCAAAGCTGCATTTATAGTGGGGTAGAGATAATTGGTGAACCAAAGTGTAAGAAGAAAGCAGTAATAACAAAATATTATTCTAAAGAATTATTTGACACATAGATTTATAATATTTGGTTTTACCTAATTAAAGTTTGCACATACTACATAAATAAAATGTATATGTTATAATTCAGTATCTTTTTCTTTTGTGATAGACTTTTGTGTGGCACTTAGGAGATATTGAATGATATTCAGGAGTGGAATTCCAATTTTCAACACTCTACCACAGGAAATGGAGGTTGGAAGAAATATGTACCTGGAAATTACTATTATCTTAGAAGACAAGCAATTAATCTGAGCATATTTCAGACAACAGAGATGCCTCTGGATCTCCAAAGGGCATATACCTGAGCCCTTTCAAGGGGTGCAGAGAACAGATAAGAGTGGTCATAGGTGTAATTCAGAAATGTTGAGTTGATTAGAAATTTTAAAATGTTGTATGTGAGAAGCTTAAAATTATTGCATATTATTTTCTACACATTTTAAATGTAATTGACACAAGTCTTTACAAGTCATAGTGTTTGCAGAAAATGAATATCAGGAACATTTCTGTATTTACTATATCACTAATAAAGTAAATTGCTCATCGAATTTATGTGAATTCTATATGCCAGAATAAACTATCACCAACAACTGGAATAGGACAGAATGATGTTTTTGTTTTATAGTTGAGTAGACATTTTTAACTTCTAGTATTCTGAAGTATACACAGGAAGGACTGGATTAACCTGCCTAATATGGAGCTTCTAAGAGGATGACCTTGCATTGTACCTGGCCAACATATAAAGGTCACTTTTCCATCATAGGGAGTCTTACTTAAGGTTTCCTGATGAAGCTTGGTTTATGTTTCTTTGAGTCTAGCTAAACTCCTTGAGAGCTTCTTCTGGTAATGAGGCCCATTAGACATGAATTATTCTGTAATTAGGCATGTCTCAATCTGTCAGAAGTGCATGGTTGTCCATCTGTTGTTTAATTTTCACCCACAAGATAAACTATAGTCTGTTTAGGCTCTTTTGGAAAGAATAAAAATCGACCAATTCATTCTGTTTTCCTTGTTGGTGACTCAATGTCAGTACACAAAATATAGTGGAAAGGAAATTTTGATGACATTCTTAAAGTCTGGCTGTGTTTATTCTACATTTCAGTTAAGAAAGCGATTTATTCATCATGTCTATTTTCAGTAGCTGAAATTAACACTCCGTTAAGCCTAACTAAAGTGCTCTTAAATTGCCAGCTTTATGTTTTCCATAAGAAGTATAATTGGGATGCTATGCTTGTTTTTAAAGGAAATTATATTTTTATCTGTTTTTAACTCTACTTGTTCCTAATGCTAATTAGCATTAATAATCTAATGCTATTGCTTGTTTAAATGCTCTGATTTTAGATGAGATGCAGATGTCAGCTAAATGCCTTACATCTCTTAGTTCTTAAGCTCAGTGTAAGATTTTCTTATATTTCTGCATTCTCCTGCTGGTTTCAAGGTTCCTTGTGATCATAGCTCTCTTTCCTTCTAATTATTGCACCCAGGAATATGTGCTATTTTATCTTGAAGAACTGAGTCTCCTCACTTTTCACTATGAAACTTTTATTTAAAGAATTTAGAATGAATTAATAGGAGAGTTGGAGGCTTTGAGGGGGGTTATCCGCCGTTTCTCATGTGTCTTTCTTGCCTCACCTGCTCTCTGTTCTAGCCCTCAAGAACAATATCAGTTAGCCTGGTGTGGTGGCACAGACCTTTAATCCTAGCACTCAGAGGCAGAGGCAGGTGATCTCTATGAGACTGGCCAGCCTGGTCTACATAGTGAGTTCCAGGCCAGCTGGGGCTACAGGAAAACACTGTCCAAACAAACAAACAAACAAACAAACAAACAAAACCAAATAAAGAATATTAGTTCATCTTCTTGCCTTTGGCAGACTAACATGTGTTTCTATTTGTAGTAATAACTATTAATCCCCATATTTATTCTTCACTTCTTCTACAGTAATAGAATATTTGAGTGCCAGATACCAGTTATATTCTGTAGCCATATGTGAATCCAAATATAATTGTATGGATATGGTCCAGCCAATGTAATATAAGCAAAATTGAAGGGTACAACATCATTTTCCCTTAAAGAAATGAGACTGTCCTTCTGTTCACCCTTCCCTCTCCTTTCTGACTATAATGTAGATATAAGATGCTATAATAAGCATCTTCAATGCTATAGACAATGGTACCAGGAATAGGAATAACAAGATGGACACACTCTGGAGTCCTCATACCATCCTTGGCTGAGTATACCTTGACTATTACATGGTATAGATATAAATTTCAGTGTTTGACACTTACATTTTTGGTGTCTGTGGCTGAGTTTATATTTAGTCAATACAGTGGTTTTCAGACTCTGCTCCCTTAACCTCAACATGTTTCTTGAGAATGTGATTCTCATTCTAAGAGGAAATACAGAGAGCCAAACTTTCTCCTTCTGTTTATATTTATATATGCAACTTTTTGTAAATGGAGAAGAGGAATCTATTTTCTTTAAAGAAATTTGGGAGTAAAGACACTTCATGTAGAAGGAAGTTTGTGGAGTGACTATCCAGAAGTTAAGAGTATTTCCAAGGAATAAAAAAAATTCATTTCAGCTTGGGTAGAACACTGGGAAATTCTGGAAAACAAAGATGGAAATATGACTTGAGTGGGATAAGGTAATAGATGTGTGTAAAAAAAGGCTTCCTTGTTCTATAGGAAGACTAAAAAATCTTCAAGGGATACCATTTTTAGTCTTCTAGGTTTTTAGATGCTAAGCTAAGAAACACGGACTCTTAACTGGTATTCAGTGAGGAAAGAGGGATACAGACTTAGGGACCAACTACAGATGTAGCCTGATTAGTGTCCCCTTAAATGAATCAGCTTTATTTCTTAGAACACTTAGAAATTTTAGGGGGTGGGGATACGGCTTAGTGGGTAAGACCACTTGCTCTGCAGCATGAGGACTTGACTTGAATTCCCAGCACCCACATAGAAAGTCTGGCATGGCTGCACGTGCCTGTAACTTGGAGTCAGGCAGATTCTAAAATCTCACTGGCTGGCTAGCCTAGCAGAAAAGGCAAGCTTCTGGTTCAGGGAAAGACACTGTGTCAAGGCAATGAGGTGGAGAGAGTGATAAAGGAAGACAGCCAATATCCTGCTCTGGCTTTTCATATTCATGCATGGGCGCACACACACTTGTACACTCATGTGTATATGCTACACACACATTCTCTCTCTCTCTCTCTCTCTCTCTCTCTCTCTCTCTATATATATAT
>NW_008358866.1:2811536-2815452 GCF_000622305.1 Nannospalax galili | reverse complement strand
TAAAACTGTTGGAAAAATTTTAGAAAAATGACATCATATATGCCCACATCTGACATCTCTTAGTTTGAGCATCTTAAAAAAATGGTATGTTTATTATAATTAATGAATCAATATTGACATAGTATTATTAGCAAAAGTTGACATAGTATTATTAGCAAAAGTCCATGCTATATTTAGGGTATTTTTTTTGTTTGATTTTACTTGTGGAAAATCTTGTGACTGATTTTGCCTTTTGCCTTACATACCTATCATGCTGGAATGCAGTGCTCCCTATGGGGCATATGGCCTGCTAGGATGTAATAGGATACTAGTCTGCCATGCTAATAGGGATCCCATATGCTGTGTTGTGATTGGACTATTACCCTTATATAAGCCTGTACTTTCTTGCAATAAAGAAGATCTGTGTCACTGAACCTGGTCTGTGATTGGACCACTACCCCTATATAAGCTTGTGCCTTCCTGCAATAAAGCAGATCTGTGTCACTGAACCTGGTCTCCTGCGTCTGAATGCTGTGATGCTGGCGCAGACTCCTCACCAGCCCTGGGGTCTGGACCTGACAATTGATCGGAGGAACTGAGAGAGCAGGAAAGCGACCATAGCCAGAGGAGAGCAGCCACAGCTGGCGACCACAGCTGGCACCCAAACCTGGGGCTGGGATCCCCTCCCCACAGAACAGTAACACTCTGAGCTGTAACACCTTGGGCTCCCGATGCCCCCTTTTTCGGTGCTCTTCCCGTGGTTACTCGCTGCTTTCCTTTTGTTCTGCTTTTTCTTCTGGCTCGCAATCTTCGGTTGGGCATGCTGCTCCTGTCTTCGCAGATCATCTCCTTGAATGGTTCCTGAGTCCCTTTGGGTACGTCTTTCAGGGTGATTGACCTCTGGTATGGGGAATAGTCACCCAGCTGCTGCCAGCACCTGTGCTGCTGCACTGGTTCCTCTCCTCAGGAGTAGGCATATTAGGGTAACAGAAAAGGGTGTGACTAAGGTTTTAGATGAAATACTAGCTCTTGCCCCTGGTTTACAGATTCTTGTTGCTGGGATCCTGAACAATGGGCTTGCATTTTATTCTTGGCCTGGTGTAGTCAGGGAGGGATGCCCACAGTCTGGGCTGTTCTACCCCCATTGTGACAGCCATTCTGGCCTCCCTTCAGGGGGTTCCCCCTGAAGCCTGTGAACAGGACAATCTCCTATTAAAGGAGATAGATGAGGAAATACAACAACAGGACGCTGGGGATGGCCTGTCCTAGGCATTTCCAGTTAAAACAAAACTAATGGATTCTGATTCTGATGAAACAATGACTGCTAATGATAATATAAAAAACGAGAAATTGGGGTTTGAGAGCTCCCTTGATGAAAAACAGGAAGTTAAGACTGCCTCTGCTCTGCCATTACAGGGCAGTGGCTACCCTCCACCATCTTATACTGGCTTTAAGGAAGTTTTCCCCCAGCCCATCTACCCCTCCCTCCCAGAGGAGGACTGGAAGCCCCTCCCACCTAAGCCCCTCTTCTATGATACAATGGGAGATTTTCCACAGTTCTTCCCAGTTACTGTCAATCAGGGACAATAGAACCCCAATGTCTGGAATCCATATTCTCATTATACCTTAAGGAAGCTCATTATACCTTAAGGCATTTACTCCCCCTGGTTTGGTCAGTTATTAGATACAATCAGTTATTTGGCCAGTACCCCCTATGATTGGCAGAATATCGCCCGTGCCTGCTTAAAGGGAGGCAATTTCCTTTTATGGAGAGCTGCTTACCAAGATGAATGTGAACAACAGGCAGAGAGCAATAGAAATGCCAATGTCCAAAACATTGGAATCGATGCTCTAGTAGGACACAGGAATTTTGAGACCCTCCAAGCTCAGGCACAGGGACTCCCCGCTACTTTGAACAAGTACAGCTTTGCGTACTTCGTGCTTTTTGAAGTATGCTGACTTGCAGTGATACCAAATTAACCAAATTGATACAAAAACCAGGCGAGTCTTTCTCTGATTTTGTTGAGAGATGCCAACAAAGTATAAATAGCTCAGTCATCAGGGAGCTGCTGATGCCTTGCTCAAGGATCTTGTATATGAAGACTGCTCTACAGAGTGTCGCCTTGCCATAGGACCGTTAGACACAAGGGTGTCTCTGAATGGATTCTGGCCTGCTGAGATGTGGGGACCACTAAGGCCAATGCCGTGGTCCTTGCTGAGGCACTGGCTGCTCATCAGCCACAGGCCGAGATGGAGAAAGGCAAATGTTGGGCTTGGGGGGACAGGGCCATTGGTCACATACCTGTCCTAATAAGGTTATGAAAGAGGCCAAAAGGAGCCAGGTTCCCCCTTCAAAATGCCCAAGATGCTGCAAAGGCTTTCATTGGGCAAGAGAATGCAGGTCTAAGGTGGATGCAGATGGTAAAACCATACAAAAGGTGCCTTTAAACGGGCAACGGGGCGCCTCTCAGCCCTGCCCCAAAGAGAGGAAGGGAATACACCCCCCACATCCAAAGGATGATACCTATTGATTTGCATAAGCCTAGGATGCAACTTTCCCTAGATGGCCATAAGTTTAAAGGCCTAATTGATACAGGGGCCGATATTACTGTAATCAGACAAGAGGAAGCATTGTCTCATTGGCACTGCAAACCTGGACCCCCTATACAAGGAGTTGGGGGTTTACAGAACACCCAACAGGTCCAATGTCCAGTAATCTGGACTGATCTGAGTGGCAACACAGGAGCTGTTAGACCGCTCTTAGCCGCGGGGCTTCCCCATAATTTGTCGGGGAGAGATATCCTTTGTGACATGGAAACTGTTTTAACTACAGATGACAAAGCCTTTTATGATGACCACATTGTGCCCCCCCAATTCTAACGGCCACTGCTCCGCTGCCCAAGCCACCCCCCATCAAACTAATGTGGGACACTAAAGCTCCCATATGGGTGGAACAGTGGCCTTTTCCTTTACATAAATTAACTCACTTGATCTCTTTGGTCCAGGAACAATCATCCATGGGTCATATGGAGCCCTCCCTTAGTCCTCATAATTCTCCCATTTTTGTAATGCAAAAGAACTCAGGAAAATGGAGACTTTTTTATGAGTTTTTGGGAGGAAGATTACAGTGGTAAAGTGCCAGTTTTATCACATCATGTTAAATGTAGGTACCATCTGCATGACTTCCTACTTACAAGTTCTCTGGGTATGAGCCTTGATCACTTGGCCCAGAGAGTTCAGTTGTTTCTTCACTATAAAGCTATATGTTTCCTCTCTCTTCTTTCCTGTACTCTTTGGAAGGATGTCTCTACTCAGCTTCCACTTAACAAATGATAAGTTATTCTACACTTTTCTCTTTAAGAGTGAAGAGCCTATATAAAGTATTAAGAAGTATTCTACAGTAAAGATTTATTCTTGCCCATTTATGAATTTACTCACTATTTATATCAGTATAAATTAATTCTTGGATATTTATTACATACATTGAGCTATCATCTAATACTACATTATTCGTTTTCTTGCTCAAATTATTCCAGGTTTGTAATACATTAGCACAGCAGCAAAATGGAAAAAAAATACATAATTTTGCCTTTAGCTTTTTGTATTGCTTTGTCCTTCCTCAGGTCTCTCTGATCTGTGTATTTTCCCCTGAATTTACTGACTCATCTCATTTTATTTTCTCCAACTAATATTGGTCATGTCTCTGAATCCTCTCTTTGGTTAATCATAAAATAGTTTATATATAATGCATTCAGGTGCTAATGTATAAATATTGTTTAATCCTGTAAATAAATCTTATAGAAGAAGGGGAAAGAGGGAACATTTTTGCAGGAGGATACCGTTTGCCATCCTCTGACTCCTCTTCATTTCATCATTGGCTGTTCAATTTTTTGTGGAGGACCTCTACCAAGCTGATAATACCTAATAATATATCTAA
>NW_008358866.1:2793339-2811521 GCF_000622305.1 Nannospalax galili | reverse complement strand
TAATATAAAATTATAATATCTAATATTTAATAATTAAGAAATGCTCACTCATTAACCTAACATTGTTGAATGTTTGGTTTGTGCTAATTACCTTTCAAAGAGAAAAAAAGATATAAAGATGAATAACAACTTGTATAATTTCTGTCCTGGAAAGTCTTAGTCCGATATAAAAATTAAACAGGGGTAATTAATTAATCCTGAACTTGGGATCTCATAATTTGTAATTGTGTTTTCCTAGAACATAAACTATTTCAGAGAGTATATAATAAGGATGGATTAGAGAGAATTGAAGGGGGCAGTGTGATGAAACTCAGAACCAGTGATTTTAGAAATTCTACTAACTAGAAAGAAGCTTTTATAATATGATTATGCTGGGAAACAGAAGTAGAAAGGAGTTTGGGTTGGTGTATAATATTAAAAGAATCTAGATAGATGTTGATCTAGAATCAAATGAAGTCAAAGGATAATAGTGTCAAGGTGAGGAGAATCTAAACCTTGGCATAAAATAATCATTGAAGGTAGGACAATGTTGGAATTTAGTAGGCTGCTGTCCTAGTTTGTTCTTCATTGCTGTGACAAAACACTCTGACCACTACCAACTTGGGAAGGAAAGGGTTTATTTATCTTACATCTCTTGGGTCACAGTTCATCAGGGAGCCCAAGGTAGGAACTCAGGGCAGGAACCTGGAAGCAGGAGCTGGACCACAGGCCATGGAGGAACGCTGCTTACTGGCTTGCTCCCCTGGCCCCTGCTCAGCTTGCTCTCTTATCCAACACAGGCCCACCTGCCCAGGGGTGGCACTACCCACAGTGGGCTGGGCCCTCCCACATCACTCAACAATCAAGAAGATGCCCCACAGACATGGCCACAGGCCAGTCCAATGGAGTCAATTCCCCGATTGAGGCTCCCTCAACCCAGGTGTGTCAAGTTGACACTAAAGCTATCCAGCACAGCTACCAATGTAATGAAATGTCCTCTACTGTCTCTTGAGACCTAAGAATTTTCTTCTACAAAGTTCATAAGTAGGAACTAGAAAACAAGTTCACTTTAGGAGTTTCAAGAATGCTGTATCACCTAAAAAAAACTAGAGTGGACAAAAAAAGAATAATGGAAACCATCATGTGGTAATTGTAACAGACAGGGTAACTGGTAGGTACATTTGGAACGATTGACTGAAGAGACTCTTCAAGGGAAAATGAAATCCTGTAATAAGGTATTAGTGGTTCAAACTATTATTATTAAGGAATATCCAGGGTTATTATTATATTGCTTTATCATCATAGGCCTAGAAGTATTGGAGATTGTGTAGATCTAGTACATAGATCATATGGCTTAGAAAGCTAAAGAGCACATGTATTAGAAATAAATGGCATAAGGCATAAAGGAAGGTGCATGAAGACAAAGACCAGGAAAGAGAGGAAGGCTTTACTCCTTTTAGTAGGAACTGGTGAAACTAAAAGCCCATTAAAGCAGGTTTTAAGGCCAAACATACTATCAAGGAGAAACCAGATTTTGACCGTTATTACAACTGAAAGAACAGTTTTAGAAAAGTCTGAAAGTGGAGAGATTCTTTTATAATTGAACAGAGATACAGGAGAACACAATAGAAGGGCTAGTAAAGTGCTTGACAGAGGTAGAGAACTGTAAAAGAGAGAGAAGGTAGAGATTCAATACCTTGAACCAAAAGGATACTTGTAAGAAGCACCAATACCTCAGCATAAGCCTCTCAAGATGGATTTGATAGTTAACCAAATGAATAAAAATACCTTCTGCCAAATGGAAAATTAGTAATGAGCAATTGCTCAAATAATTATTTGAACAAAGAATGAATGAAGCACATACATTGCTTATTTGAGGTGTCAGCACTTAGATGAGCTATTAACAAAAAAATGGAAGATTATTAAGTTAAAACCAAGATTGAGCAGACTGAATTCAGAGAATACTGTGGAAACATTGTATACATTAAGATGGTAAAGTCATACTGCAAATTGCTTTTTACAATATATAAAAATGCATAGAATGATATATGGACCATATAATTATTATTTTAGAATGGGGACCAAGAAATGTAAGGGTTCTTTTTCCCATAATGCTCTCTTGTTTCCCACACATCTCACACTTGAGGGTTTTCATTTGGGAGAAAAATAGAAAGTGGAAGGTGTAAAACGTGTTGTGAAAAATGCAGAGTTCAATTGGAGAAAGAACATCATCACTTCCTTTCTGTCTCCCTAGCCTTTCTCTACTGTCAGAAGAACTGGTTTTGGATGATCTAAGCCCCAAAAGATCAAAGCTCTCCGTGTGCCTTCTTTGAACAACACAATGAGAATAGAATAAAAAACTATTTAAACTCAACTTTGAAGACAGAAACAGTTGAGACTTTTGAGATGAAGACAATTTTAGGTGACTCAAAGTAATATAATAGAATTATCTCCTGCAGATAAAGATCTTTATAAATCTTGTCCAGAAGTTTCCAACTGTTATTTAATGCTATGTTCTGTAGCTTACTTAGTTACCGATTCTTACTTACTAATGTTATGCCATTAATTACCCATGTTTGTTAATTCACTCATGAAATCAATTTCCTTATTTATAAGGTTTTGAAGATTTAAAAATAATTTATGAACAGAAATTTCCCCCATTTAAAAATTGAAAATAGAATCAATAATCAGTCTTATAGAAAGTTGCAAGGGTACTATAATGCACCTCTCCCTAAGTCATTTGAGAATAGGTTGCTGATATGATTCACCATCTACCCATGAATATCCACATGTATTTACAATACAGTGATAATTTCCTACACAATTATAATTGATAAACCACTCTCCTTTAATTCTCAGATCTCATTCAAGTTTCACTAGTTATCCTATATCTCATTTATAAAAATATTTTAGTACAAAGTCAGGGGTGGTGGCACATGTCTTTAGTCCCAGCACTCAGGAACCAGAGGCAGGCAGATCTCTGTGAGACTGAGGCCAGCCTGGTGAGTTCCAGGCTGGCTGGACCTACAGGAAGACCCTGTCTCAAAAAGCAAAACAAAAAAATTCAGTACAAGATCATATGTCAATTAATTTATCACTTTAGTCTCCTTCAATAAAGGGAGAGTTCCACAAGCATTATTTTGGAAAGTGTCCTTCCATTTGACTATCTTTCTGTACTGTGCATTTGTCAGAAATTTTGTAGCAGAATAACCAAAGTCTTCTCCTTGTGCTATGTCATGTGGCACAGGTTTTGGTCTATCCCACTGCACTGCCTTCTCATTGCTACTGTAACAAATTATTCCAAGTTTAGTGACTAAAACAACACTAATGTGTTACTGCACATTTATAGATATGAGAAACCTTAAGTAAGTTTATTGAACCCAAATCAGGGTATCAGTACAACAGCATTTCTTCTGGACTCCAGGCAGAATCTGTTTCCCTCCTTTTTAAAGCTTCCTTGACTCACAACTGTCATCATCTTCCATCACCATTTTCCATCTCCATCTTTCATCTTCATCTTCCAGAATCTCCATCTTCCATCTCCAAAACTAGCAGTCACCTCACTGCATCCTCTGTTTTTGTTGCATCCCCTCTCAGATTCCTGTTTTTCTCTTCTTTTTAAGGATCCTGTGATTGATTGCCTTGAACTCACTGATCAACCAGGATAGACTCCCCATCTCCAGAGCCTTAATTACATCTGTCATGTACCTTTGCTCCTATGCTAATACATTGACAAGCTCTGACCAGAAGAGTGTGGACATCTTGCTAAGGGAAGGAGTTCTGAATTCTGCCCACCACATTTTTGATTATGCTCACTGAATACACTTTGTAAAGGTGCTGCCTGTCTGTTTTTTCACTGTAAAGCTACCTTTCCTTTCATTGTTATTAATAACTTACATGGAGGAATGTCTTTGGGACTGTGTAAATAGTCCATTCCTTATATAATTTTTATTATTTATTTATTTATCTATCTGTTTATTTATTTATTTCAGTGTAGATGGGAGTAATTTTATGGATTATAAAATAAAATTTAAAATGCTATTTCTAAAATAATTACCTAAAAAATAAACAAACCTCTTTTTCCAGGTTCATTTTGTATTTTTTCTGTGACATCCTTAAAGCAGTCATTTTTCTAAGAAGCACTGCTTTCTTTCTAGTCGAGAATGATATTTAGATATAAAGAACTGGACACTAGGTGCAATTAGTGTAATTGCAATGTTGTGATTTCGAGGCCTGCTCAATGAACAGAGCTTTACATATATCTTTACAAAGAGATTTGTGTGGGAATAGTTATTTAGCTTTATTCATAAAAGTTCAAGGCTAGCAGCACCACCAAGGTCTTCATGAGAAGAATGTGTAAAAATTGTGGTGCATTCATAGAATGGAATAATGGAATACTGCTTAGTACTTTTTTAAAAGATAAAAAGGGAAAGGGTGTTTGGGATATGGCTCCGTGGGTAAAGGTCTTGCTGTGGAAGCATGAGGACCTGAGTTGAGATCCCCACCATCCACATAAAAGCCAGGTATGGCCCTGCACCTAAAACTCCAGTTCTGGAGTATATGATAGCATATATAATGATAGCATATAATGGGAGGAGGCAGGTGGATCCTGGGGTCTCACTGACCAGGGAGTCTTACCAAATTGGTGAGCTCTAGGTTCAGTCAGAGACCTTGTCTCAAAAAATAAGGTGGAAAGTGATAGAGGAAGATATTTGACATCATTCCTAACGTCTACACATGCAGGTGTGGGTGTGCAAACCTACCCCTCACACTAAAATAAAGAACAAATGATGTTTGCTACTGCACAGATCCATTTAAAAATCATTGTTGAAAGGGTTGACTCAGACAAGCAAACTCTTTATGAATCCATTTTATGTGATGTTCAAGAGCAGACAAATTTAAGCTGTGGGAACAGGTCAGAACAACAGCTGTCTGAGGATTGCAAGTGGGTAGAAGGACACAGTAACTTTACTACCATTGTGGAGATATTTATCCCTTAATTGAAGTGTTGATTATGTAAATGTACTCATTGAATTATATATGCAGCATTTTACTGTGCAGTATGTAAATTTTAACCCAATTAAAGTATATCTGAAAATTATAGGCTGACTCAACTTGAAAATGAAGCATTGTGCTTGCCTTGTCCTTTCTTCCTGATCATAATCATGTTACCTTGAGTACATGTTTAGGGACTTTCCAGAACCACTGAGTGTTATTTATTATTATTATGAGAAATTGACTCTTGAGAAGTTGAAAGTTCCATAATCAACTGTTTGTAAGAAGTAAAAATGGTAACATATAATTCAGTCGGAGTTGGAAGGCCTGGGAGCCAGGGTGGCCAATGGTCTAGGTTCCAACTCTTTCAGCCTTTTAACAGACTGGATGGTATTTGCTCACACTGAGAGGGAGCTATACTTTACTGTGTCTTCCTATTTAAATTTTAAATTTATATTAAAAATAACATTCTCATAGCCACACATAGAAGTAATCCTCAATTTGGTGACCTGATGGCCTGGGTAGGGTCACACATAAAATTAACCACCAGAGACTGGAAGCTATAAGGATGACGAGATGCTGTCTTCTTCCCTCCCTTCCTTCCTCCTCTCCTCTCTTCCTTTCTCCATCCTTCCTTCTCTTTCTTTTTCTTTCTTTCTTTCTTTCTTTCTTTCTTTCTTTCTTTCTTTCTTTCCTTCCTTCCTTCCTTCCTTCCTTCTTTCTTTCTTTCTTTCTTTCTTTCTTTCATCTCCCTCCCTCCCTCCCTTCTTTCCTTCCTTCCTTTCAGGGTTGCTATGTAGACCAGGCCACTTAAACTCTTATGCCTTACCCTCCTGAGTTCTGGGATTACAGGCATGTATCCTCACACCCAGGAAGAATGATGAAATATAATGACAAAGGTCAAGTTCCTCATAACTTGGTAGGCCTACAGAGTCTCACTGGACTACATGTTTCTAGAATGAGAAAGAATTTGAGATTTTTTAATGAGTTTAGGCTATAGTTTTGATTTTTAAAAAATATTTTATTTATTTTTTAAATTTTATGTGTATGAGCTCATTGCCTGCTGTATGTAACTGTACCTGTGTGGTGCAATGCTTGGCAGAGGTCAGAGGAGGGCATTAGATCCCCTGGAACAGTTATTAGCTGCCATATGGGTGCTGGGAACTGAACCCAGGTCTTCTGGACAAATAGCCACTGCTCTTAATCACTGAGCCATCTCTCCAGTCCCAGGTTTAGGCCATTATAGTTGAGCCTCAGTGGCCCAAACTATTTCCTAACTGGTAAGCTTCTCTAATGTCTTTTTCTCTCATTTCTCTGGTTAATATAATACTAAATGTATTGGCAGTTCTGTGAAGGAGGATTAAGTAGTAATCTCACATGACAGTTACCCAAAATGGAATTCCATATTCAAAATGCAACATTAATCTTTATTATGAATAATGGCAGATTATTGGGAACTGTAGATTTCTACCAGAGAAATACATTACACACATTTCTCAAACATTTCCTGGTCATTGAAGACTGCTTCCAGTGGTATATCAGGTTAAGACAGAACATGTGCTTGGCTGTGTATGGAACTTGGAATAAAAGACCTGCTGTAAACAGCTCTTCCTGTTAGGGTTTGCCATCTTTCTTACCCAGCCTCTTCTCATCATTGCCCCTCCTACTGCTAGGATGTATAGCTTGCTTTAGTGTGCTATTACAGACTAGTTTCATTTAGGGAATGTCTTTCTGGTGGAACTATAGGAAAACTTCCTATCTGAGACAAAGTGTTTGGATCTTTTAATTCTGTGAGTACCAAGGCCTCATTCTGTCTCACCTGTTTTGCTTTTCCTCTTCAGTTCCCTGTCCAGGCCTCTGATCTTTTCCTCCTGTTCAGGGTCTCTGTAAGTGGCATGCATGTGCAGTCGAGACTTTCACAGGCATCATTTATAAGGTTCCCCCAGGAATTATCCAGTGAGTCAGGCCTAATCCTCCTCTTCCTCCTTTGGTCCTTGCCTGCACCAGTTTTCTGACTCTATGTTCTGGGTTTCACAGCTCATGAATCGTGATTTCTGCTTGCTTTCCTAGCTCCTGGCTCTTTTTGATTTTCTTATCCCTATGTTAATCTTGTACATGTTTTTGAACATCTGACCTGTAGGTATGGGGATCAACTTTGGCTAAAGTAAATTGGTATTAGAGTACTAACATTTCCCAAATTGTTTTTGTCTAAATAACACTTTCAATATATGCGAAGAAGGTTGAAGAAGAAATTTTTGAAATTTAACATTACTGTCTGCAGTAAACATTTGGGAGTAAAGATAATCTTCCTTTGTCCTCAGAAATACTTTTAGATGGCCTCTGGAAAAATAAAGCCCCCAAATATCACAGAGTAGCAATATCTTCTCTGAAAGATAAAGAATGATGCAGCAGGTAACATCCAACTGTAACCAGTCTGAATGCATTGGGAGCTAAAGAAAGAATGTCAGTGAGATGATATGGTGGCTTGATTCACCCTGAGATTTCAGAAACAAGAAGATCATAGGGGCACAAGTAGACTGTGCTTAGAGACAGGAGATACTGGCTCAGAGACTGCATCAAAATAACATCACTTACCCCAAGGTTTCGGCCACTATAAACCTTCCGATTATAATTTAGCTTCCAAGGTAGTATTCTTATAGGTAAAGATGTTGTGGGCCCACACCAAAGAGAATTTGTGGGGACACAAATTAGATTGAGTAGATCCCAGTGCATGAACTTGCACTGAGGGATATCTGGGGACACCGATTTTACATGATAGGCCTTAACACAAATGACAGAAAGTATAAACACAAGTTGGGGGGGTTATGGGAGGGTGCCAAAGGGGAAGGGGGCATAAAGATGATTTTCTGTATGAAATACACAAAAATTCAATAAAAATTAAACAACAACAACAACAACAACAAAACAGATTCAATAGACCTTAGAAAATGACAGAGAACATGAAGTTGGGGTAGTAGTATTACAGTAGGGGCAGAGAGAGGGAGGGGCTCTGACGGCGAAGGAGTTCATATATTGTATGAAATTCTCAAGGAATAAATAAAAGTATTTTTTAAAAAGTATGGGCCATGCTGGGACTGGAGAGATGGCTCAATGGTTAAGAGCACTGACTGCTCTTGTAGAAGACCTGGGTTTGGTTCCCAGGACCCATATGGGTAGCTAACAACTGTCTGTAACTCCAGTTCCAGGGGATTTGATACCCTGTTCTGACATTTGCAGGCACTGCATGGCATGGGTGCATTTACATACACGCAAGCAATACATTCATACACATAAAATAAAAATAATAAAAATATTTTAAAAGGTGTACGCCATGGGAATGAGGGACTTACCTTTGCAAATTAATATACATGTATTGCGGTTTATATGTCAGTCTTGTTAAACTTGGTCAGTGAGGTGTATTGGGTGCTCTGCAGAACTCAGTGGTTTTAAGACTGTGAACCAAGTGTGCCAGGGGTTTAGTAAGGTTATTCCTCCCTGCTGGAAGTAGAATGAGTGGCTAGCCACATCTCTCTCCAGACCTAGGCTGTAATGTGAACTCATTTCTTTCAGATTTCTTGTATGTTACAGATTAATTAAGTACATCAACATCCATAATCTCCTTCCTGTCTCCACTTCAGGGTAAAAGTGGCAGGAGACAGCCATGTTATGACAAATGGGAAATTAGACAAAAATTAAAGGATTTCTTTTATTTTAAAAATTTTATGTATATAAATGTATTTCCTGGGTCTAAATGGACTCTTGTTTTGGAAAGCCCGCAGAGGTCAGAAGAGGGCATCGGATTCTGTTGGAACTGGAGTTATGAATAGTTGTTAGCCGACACATGGGTGCTGGGTATCGAACCCGGGTCCTCTGCAAAAGCAGCCTGTGCTCTTAACTGCTGAGCCATCTCTCCAGCCCAAGAAAGGATTTCTTAACAGATGCCCCTTAAAGTTTTATTTTTAACAATTCTCTAATTGGTTCACCAGCACCAATGTTTCTGAAATAGCTCTTTGGATTTCTTTTTCTGGAAAGGAAGATTTGGGTTTGATGACTTCACTTATTCCTTGTAGTTCACAGATCCTGGAGCCAATTATTTTGCTAGATATTAAAGGTTTTGTTCTGAGAAAAAGTCTCTGCCAGTTACTTCTTAGGTTTTGGGGTGGACTTCTCTCTCACAAAGGGAAGCAAAGCATTACTGGAGAATAGAAATTGAGCTATCAGCACCTCCTGAGGTGATGCACTGAGTTGGTCTTGACAGAGGACATTTGCTAGCACATCCTGAAAGCACTCCAAAGAAGAGCTCATCACTAGGGGAAGACGGAGTGGTCTGGTAAAAAGGCTGAAACTATTTGTGAGCACAGTACCGGGTTCCCCACTGTCTGTTGTAGAGAGCAATCCATGCTACGTTAGGGCTGTTTGTATACCTCATCTTTCTGACCACAGTGACTGTTTCCAACAGGGGGCATAACCAGACCAGAAAAATAGTATGTAGCATGACACTTGCTGAGGTATCTTGCTAAAAGAAAGATAAAAAACAACAAAATGAAACGAAACAAAGCAAAACAGAAAAGCAGTTCTGGGAGAAAATGTCAGGAGAGACATCATTCCCCTATACACTGAGATATATCATAAATTTGGTTTTATAGTAGTCATATTACTGCCACAAGTATGGAAGGCCATTATACATTTTTGAGGATAAACCTATTTTGTGCAGGGCAGAGTGGATAGATGGAGAAAAATTGGGTCATTGACTACATAGACCTCCTTATAGTTAAAGCCAATTTGAATTGGTGTCTTTCTTATATGAAATGATTGTTAATGGACTCAACAATTTTAGATGATGAATGTAGCATCATTTTACCTGATATCACCTATGTATTAATGTGGGATAGGAAAGAGCCACTTGAAATGTCTGGTCTGAGTTCTTTAACCTTTCTAAGTAGATCTTCTCTGAGTAGATGTACCTCTTCCTATTTCATTTTGAAGAAATTCCGAGACTATTGTGCTATTATATCTAATTTGTTCTTGTGTGAGATCTCTTAGACTTCATTTCCATAGAGTCTAATGTAAAATTTAGTTTATAAAATGCTTGTTGAATAATATTTATTTATTTTTAAATAAAATTTAGATTTCTTTTTAAGGACATGAAAAGATGACTTCATGTAATTATTTCTTAAGCAACTGTAATTTGGAAGACTGTCGTTCGTATATTCAAAGTGTACTGTGGAGACCATGGGAGATGATTTCTGCTGAGCACTGTGGAAGTCATTAACAGCCTGGCTTGTCTCCATTTTTCAGTCAACACTCACACACCCCTCCTCATTCTATTTCCAGTATGTTCACATTTTCCCAGAATAGCTATGGAATCATGTAATTAGCCTCCAAATCAGCTGTGCTGACACAGCCATTGGCATAAAGTACAGAAAAATTGATCAACTTATTTCTAAGAAAACACTCCAAAACAGTCAGGTCTGTTTCCAAATAACAGGGAGAGGCTGCTGTGTGCATTAACGTCATGGCCACTGAAAGCTGTCCCCACAATAACTCCAGAGTGTTGACTCCCACACACTGTAAACACTTGAGTGACACATTTCTACACATGTTGCATGGTTTGCTCATTACTTAGCCAAAGTAGGTAGACCCATGGGAAGCTTTCCAAGTCAGAAAAGTCTATAAAGTAATGTATTTTAAGGAAAAAGTAGTTAATGGGTGATAGAGGATTTCCAGCCAGAGAAAAGTAAAATACGGGAAACCAAATTTTCCTTTAAGATTCAGCCTATGAAATCAATATATAATGGATCAGTCAGATGTTGAAAAGATTACTCAAGAAGACAGAAGGGCTCACAAATAAAAGCAAGATATGATGATATAACCTAATTGGTGGTGTACCATAGGGAGTTAATTCAATTTTATGAAAATATTATCAGTACTTATTTCACAGAGGTTTTGGAGAATTAAATTGAATGATGTTTGCAAAGCCTTTAGTATAATACCTACTGCATCAGAGCATGGTTAATTCTCCTTGTGATTAGTCAGTCAGTGTCCTGTCCATGTCTGTGGACTGTGAGCTCCCTGAACAGGCTTTCAGGCTTCCTCTTTCCCCCATAGCTTTCTTATTAAAAAGTGACCCATTTAATAATTTTTGGTCTGTGAGAGTGCAGATCAATTTGTAATATTGTACCTTTACAGGAAACCTCTACATTTTTAAATCTTTCCATCAGCTTCAAGGAAAACTATAAGCATTTTTAATGAATGAGATTTTATTTTTCATAAACTTTTGTAAAATGCTTTGTTACTTATTGAGAACATCATGTATATTTTTTTTCTTCTTTAGTTTGATAAGATGATGAATTATATTTATTGACTTTCAGTGTTTATAGCATTGTTGCATTTCTAGGATAAACTACATTTGGTTAAGTGTTGTGCTTCTTCTATGCTACTATATTCTTATTTGTGAAAGACACAGAATTTTACATACATTGTTGACTTAATGGAGTTGTTCATATTATTTATTTAATATTTTAAAATGTCTTTTAAGATCTATAATGTTATTTCCTCTTTCATCCTTGATATTTGTTAAACTGTCAAGTCAGGAATTATGAAGATCTGCTGGTAAATGAAAAAGTTTGCACAGATCTTGGCGGAAGAACAGGAGGACCCTAGGTCAGAGATAAAAGGCAGATCATTATAGCAACTTAGAATCTGCAGTAGACAAAAATGCTTTTTGGCGATTACTCCAATAAGTACATTAAAATATTTGTCTAATCATCCAGTATCTGACATCTTGGGGTTGACCTCTGGTGATGGATGTTTCTCTTAAGAGCTGTTTAGATATTTTTTTCATACATCAAGAAATTTTAGATTTTATTATGAACATTTTGAATATTATATTATGAATCTTTAAGGCTTATAAAAAGCATCTGGAAATAGTGAATGTTGTCATACTTGTTTTAACTGGCAACCTAGTGAGGCTGCTGTGGTACAGCTACTTGGATGCATCACTGTGTACCACTGGGTGCCAGTCTAGTACCTGTGTGGGATCTACACTGTCCTTTAGTTCTAAAATTTTCACCACTCTGTTTTGGGTCTGTCTTGAGCATGTGCATCTCAGGAGTACACAGTGTATCTCAGGAGTCAGCATGTACATCTCAAGAATGCATATGTACATCTCAGGAGAGAGCATGTGCATCTCAGGAGTGCACACATGCAGCTCAGGGTGGCTCATACAGAACTACATGGACCTAGAAAACTTCTTCCTTCAGCTTCTCTGATCTCCCCAGCTTCCAAGATCTCTATCAATTTCAGTCCTCTGACTAGAAGACTGCTGCGCTTGCAGAAGTTTAGTCCCCTCATAGTATGAATGTCCTACAACTTGGTCCTGATTTGTGACATGAGCAAAAACAAAACGCGAAAAACTCAAGTTTCCTTCACTCTTTAAGAGATGTTTTTCCGGTCTTGTGACTGGAGAGAAAGCCTTTTCTGAGGGCCTAGGGGCTTGTGTATGACCACTATTATTTCTTGTTTTAGGGCATAGTGGAACTGGAGAAAAAGAAAAATGAAAAAAAGCAACAAACCAAACCAAATCCATATATATCTTTTGCCATGCTTTTTTAAATTTGTATTTTATTGAGTTTCATCCAATAGATATTAACAAAATGTGAACTCCCCCTTCCCTCATCTGTGTCCCCCCATAATCCCCCCACTGAATTTCTTGCATTCTGTGATATATGTTAAAGCCTATCCAGTCAAGCATTTGTACTCAGAAATCCTTCAATGGAAGTTCATTCATTGGAATCTAGTCAGCCCATCTAGAGTCACTCCTATAAAGAAGATAGACTCTGGACAGGCCTGGTGGCCCACACCTTTAATCCCAGCATTTGGGAGGCAGAGACAGGTGGATGGATCTCTGTGAGTTTGAGGCCAGTCTTGTCTACATAGAGAGTTCCAGGCCAGCTGGGGCTACAGGGAGACCCTGTCTCAAAAAACAACAAAAAAAGAAGATAGACTCTCTGTCACCCCACAGTAATTAGTTGCCAGTAAGTAGTTCTTTGGTCACGATTGCCATTTTCCCAGTTCTGTGTTGGGTTTTTGTTTGATTGAGTCAGCATGTGCTGTCATGATTGCTGCAAGTTCATATGAACAAGTTCCCAGTGGCCTGAAAGCCCGTTTCCTTAAATTCATGCACCAACCCAGGCTCTTACAATGTTTCCACCCCCTATTCCACAATGGTCCTTGAGCCATGGGGTGGGTGAGGTTTAATATAGAAGTCTTATCCAGAGACACAAACTGCTGATATTCCACTTTGAAGCATGCCCATACTTAATGTCTGATCAGAGAGTGTTTCTATTAGAGGTTCACCTGCTCACACCTGCTGCAGTAACTTAGAGACTAATCTGGAAAACTCAGTGCTGTATAGGTTGTTCTTTTAGTGTGGGTTTTATTCATCAATATGGCTGGGCTTAATTATCTTCAAAACCATTATATGATTGCTTTTTATATTTGGTATCTGTATTAGTCAGAGTTCTCCAAAGAAACAGAACCAGTAGAATGAATATATATGTTTAGAGATTTATCAGCTTAGCTCACAGGACAGAGTCCAACAATGGCTGCACCACACTGGAGAGGTTGAGAATCCATAGTTGCTCAGTCCAGGAGGCTGGATGTCTCAATAGTCCCAATCTGGCTCTGGAGGTCTGACAAATTTCAAAAGATCAGCTAGTCTTCAGTCTACACAAGCAAGAGGAACTCACCAGTGAGACAGAAGGCAAGCAGGAAGGAGCCTAGCATTCTCCCCTGCTGTGGCCTTTTATACAGGCTGCCATCGGAAGGTAACACCCACATTTGGGGCAGGTCTTCCAGCTTCAGATGATCCAATTAAGAATTCTCAACGGGCCCAGTTCCTTCTAGAGGTCCCCAGGAGCCCTCTGGGCCTGGTCCCGCCCCCATCTATCTCTGCTTCCTGGGCTGCACAACCTGTCAGCCTCTTTCCTTGACACATGGGCTGACCTTTTGGTTTCCTGATCCTTTGCATCCAGACCAACCCAGTTCCTCAGTAGAGTCCCCAGGACCTCTTGGGGCCTCTTCTGGCCCCCATCTCCCTTTGCATCTCTGGGTGGCATGGCCACCAGCTGCCCTAGACCAGCATCTTTCCTGGGCCTGGCTGCTAGGCCAGTCCAACTTCCAAATTCCTTAGGACAACATCTTTCCTGGAGGGATCCAGACCTTAGGAGAAAGCCTGAGAGCATCTGATCCTCATCTGAATTGGGCCTCTGTGGGAACTCCTGAAGACAAAAGCAATCTGGCCACTCCAATATAAAATCAAAAGAGAGAACCCGAAGCTTAGATGAACCAGCTTTTCATGCCCCCAAAGTAAACCACAGAGACACATAAAGTTTATGAAAAGAAGCAGACCTAAACTTGAAGATTTGAGTCTCACACAAGAATTAGAAACTACAAAAGAAAGTCACATGTCAAAAATCACAGAGAAAAAATAATAACATGAAAAACCAAAATAACATATCCCCACTAAATGTCAATAGTCTGCTAGAGGAGTAAAATGAGAACCCTCTAGAGATAATGCAGGATATGGAGCTCAAAAGAACAATTATAGACATGATAAAAGAATTCAATGAATTTAAAGAACACACAAAGAAAGAAATCAAAGAACTGAAGGAAGATAAGGATAGACTTCTGAATGAATTCAGAAAAGAATTAGAAATACTGAAGAATACTCAGGCTGAAATGAAGAAGGAAGTGAAACACTCCATAATTAGAAATGACAGGAGAAAGCCTCACCAACAGGATGAATGAAATGGAAAACAGAGTATCAAGATTGGAAGATAAAGTGGACGAACTAGACCACTCAAGCAAAGATTATGAAAAATTTAAGAAAGCTCAAGAATGGAATATGCAGGAATTGTGTGACACCATAAAAAGACCAAACTTACAATCATAGGCATACAGGAAGGAGAAGAATCCCAAGATAATGGTATGGACCAGATCTTCAACAGAATCAAAGAAGAAAATTTCCCTAAATTAAAGAAAGACATTCCCACACAAATACAAGAAGCATATAGAAAACCAAACAGAAAGGAACAGAAAAGAAACTCTCCATGGCACATCATAGTAAAAACACTAAATGTACAGAAGAGACAATGCTGAAAGTTACAAAAGAAAAACAATTCACATATAAAGGAAAACCCATTAGGATTACAGCTGACTTTTCAGGGTGAACTGTGAAAGCCAGAAGAGCCTGGACCAAAGTATTCCCAGTTTTAAATGACAAATACCAACCCAGATTACTATACCCAGCCAAAATGTCTATTATAGTCGAAGGGGAAAGAAAAATCTTCCGTGACCTAAATAGGCTGAAGGAATTCATGTCCACAAAACCAGACCTTCAGAGAGTTCTGGAAGCAATACAAAGACCTGAAGAAAGAATGACTATACCCAAGGGGTTGCAGAAAGAAAGTCAATGAAGGTATAACTGTGGAAAAGTAGAGCTATATCAAGAATATGAACAGAAGTAAAAATGACAGGATTCAATACACCTTCATTAATAACTTTAAATATCAACAGACTGAACTCCCCAGTCAAAAGACACAGACTAGGTGAATGGATTAAGAAACAAAACCCATCTTTTTTTTGTTGAAAGAAACTCATCTCACTTTCAAGGACTAGCACTATCTTAAGGTGAAAGGATGGAAAAAAATATACCAAGTGAATGGTACTAAGAAAAAAGCAGTCTTTGCAATTCTAATATCTGACAAAATTGACTTTAACCTAAAACTAATCAGAAGAGACAAAGAGGGCCACTTCATTCTGATCAAAGGAACAACAAACCAAGAATATATTACAATCATGAACATATATTCAACAAACTCTGGTGCATCCAACTCCATAAAAACAATATTATAGGACTTTAAGACACATATTAATGCCAACTCTTTAATAGTAGGGGACTTCAGTATCCTACTGCCTCCATTAGATAGGCGAACAGGGCAAAGAGTTAACAGAGAGACATCTGAATTAAATAATTCCATATGTCAAATGGACTTAACAGACATCTACCAAGTATTCCACCCAAGCACCAAAGGACATACTTTCTATTCAGTACCCCATGGAACCTTCTACATAATCGACCATATACTGGGGCACAAAACAAACCTCAACAAATACAGAGATTGAAATAATTCCATGCAGTCTATCAGACCACAATGCAAAGAAGCTTACAATCAACACCTGAAGGAGCCCCAGTCACCACATGAACACATGGAGATTAAACAACACACTCCTGAATGATGAATGGGTCAAAAGAGAAATTAAGAAAGAAATAAATGTATTCCTGGAACTAAATGAAAAGGATGATACAACACAACAAAACCTCTGGGACATGCTGAAAGCTGTTCTTAGACGGAAGTTTATAGCTCTAAATCTCTACATTAAAAAATGGAAAAGAGCACAAATAAATGACATTGTAAGTCAAGACACTTGAAAAGCAACAACAAGTGAAACCCAAACCCAGCAGACAAGAAGAAATAACAAAACTCAGGGCAGAAATTAATGAAATCAAAACAAAGTAAACAATACAAAAAAATCAACGTATCCAAGAGTTGGTTCTTTGAAAAGATAAACAAGATTGACAGAATTGCTAGCTCAACTAACCAAAAGAAAGAAAGAGCACCTCCAAATCAACAAAATCAGAGATGAAAGGGGAAACTCATCACAACACTAAAAAGATCCAGAACATTATAAGGGACTACTTTAAAAACTTTCATGCTACTAAATTTGAAAATGTAAAAGAAATGGACGGGTATCTAAAAGCATGGGAACTATCAAAACTAAACCAAGAAGAGATCAACAGCTTAAACCAACACATAACACATAAGGAAATTGAAACAATAATACAAAACCTCCTGATTGAAAAAAGCCCAGGACCAGATGGAATTACAGCAGAATTCTATCAGACATTTAAAGAAGATCTACATGCAAAACTACTTAATTTATTCAAAAAGATAGAAATGGAGGGAGAAGTTCCAAAGTCCTTCTATGAAGCCAGCATCACTCTAATACCAAAGCCAGGTAAAGATTTAACCAAAGAAGAAAACTATAAACCCATATCCTTAATGAATATAGATGCAAAAATTCTCAACAAGATACTTGCAAACCACATACAGACACACACACCATGATCAAGTCAGCTTTATCCCAGAGATGCAGGGAGCGTTCAATATACATAAGTCAATAAATGTCATAAATCATATAAATGGGCTCAAAGACAAGAACCACATGGTCATCTCAATAGATGCAGAGAAGGCCTTTGACAAAATTCAACATGCATTTATGTTCAAAGTCCTGGAGGGAAATGGACTGGAGGGGACATACCTCAACATAATTAAACCCATTTATAACAAACCTGATGCAATATTGGGGTGAGGTAACTTGGGGATTGGAGGTGAGGCGATGGTGTCAGTTGGACAACATGCAGACACCAGAGACCAGGTTCTGTGATGCAGATCTAAAGTTTTTTAGAAAGTGTAGCAGGCTTTATAGGGACTAGGTACCAATCACCAGGCTCCATGAGTGCCACAGTAGCCAATCACCTTAAAGGTGAGGCCAACTGTCACTGAGACTGCACCCCGAGGGACTGGGCAGGCTTTGTACAGTGAAAACAAAGAAATAGGGAATTCACTGGGTGGGGCAACATGGGGTGAAGGTCAGGCCACCTTGGAGTGTGCTCACAAGGCTTGAGCTGATGATCCTGTGGGTTCCTCGTGCCTTTACCAAGGCCGCCAAGTAAATGCCCAAGCCAGGACTCTCTTCATAAACTCACAGCCAACATGATTCTAAATGGAGAAAAACTGGAAGCATTGCCATTGAAATCAGGAACCAGACAAGGCTGTCCACTGTCTCCACTTCTCTTTAACATAGTGCTTGAAACTCTTGCAAGAGCAATAAGACAAGAGCAGGAAATTAAAGGAGTAATAATTGGAAAAGAAGAGAGCATATTATCCCTTTTGGCAGATGATATGATATTATATCTAAGAGATACCAAAAATTCCACTGGAAAACCCCTAGAAATTAACATGTTCAGTAAAGTGTCAGGTTACAAAATTAACCTACAAATGTCTGTAGCCTTTCTATATACCAATAACAAGCAATAAGAGAAAGAGTACATGGAAACACTCCCCTTCACAATAGCTGTCAAG
>NW_008358866.1:2788542-2793074 GCF_000622305.1 Nannospalax galili | reverse complement strand
CTGGAGGTGGCTGGAGCAGGAGCAGCAGAAGTGAAGCTCTCACATCATCACACAGGCACAGGAAGCAAGAGAGTGACTGGAGATCTGGCAAGGCTTAAGAACTCTCTAATCCCACCCCCAGTGATGTGCTTCTTCCAGGCTAGCGACACCCTCTAAAACCTTCCAGAACAGCACCATCATCTAGGGACAAAATATCCAAACACTTGGAGCCTATGGGGAAATTTTCATTCAAACCACCACAATGACCATCCTAACAAAAGCCATTTATGGATTCAATGCAATGCCAACCAAAATCCCCATGACATTTTTCACAGAATTGGAAAAAAACCACCCTAATATTCATATGGAAGAACAAAAGACCTTGGATAGCCAAAACAATACTGATCACTAAGAGCAATGCTGGGGGATTGCTAGATCAGATTTTAAGCTGTATTACAGAGCTATAGTCATAAAACCAACAAGGTACAGGCACAAAAATAGACCCATAGATCAATGGATCAAAATTGAAAATGCAAATATGAGCACATGCAATTTCAGCCACCTGATATTTGACAAAGGGGCCAAGAATAGCATGTTCATCAAATGGTGCTGGCAAAACTGGATCTCCACCTGTAGAATAATGTAACTAAACCCCTATCTTTCACCTTATACAAAAGTCAGTTCCAAATGGATCAAAGAACTCAATGTAAAGCCTGAAATGCTGAAACTGTTAGAAGAAAACATTGGCAAAAACTTACAAGATAGAGGAGTAGGAAAGGATTCTCTAAACCAGACATCAGTTGCTCAGGAAACAAGGTCAAGAATCAACAAATGGGACCTCATTAAACTAAAAAGCTTCTGTACATCAAAGGAGGCAACCAGGGAAGGGAAGAGAAAATCCACAGAATAGGAGATAATCTTCACCAGTGACACATCTGACAGAGGTTTAACATGCAGAATATATAACGAACTCAAAAAACAGAGAATCAAGACAGGAAGTAACCCAATTAAAAAATGGGCTGAGGAGCTGAACAGAGAGTTCTCAAAAGAAGCATTAAAGATGGCTAAGAAGCATCTTAAAAGTTTTTCAACATCACTAATAATTCAGGAAATGCTAATTAAAACCACTTTAAGATTTCATCTTACCCCAGTCAGACTGGCTAAGATCAAGAGAACAAATGATATCAAATGTTAGAGAGGATATGGTGATAGGGGAACACTGCTGGTGGGGCTGCAAACTTGTCCAACCCCTATGGAAAGCAGTGTGGAGAGCTCTTAAAAAATTTCAAATGAACCTACCATTTGACCCAATTATACCAATCCTTGGCATATACCCAAAGAACTCATCCTATTGCAGAGACACTTGTACATCCGTGTTTGTTGCTACTCTTTTCACAATAGCTATGAGATGGTAGCAACCTAAGTGTCCCTCAATTGATGAGTGGATAATGAAAATGTGGTTCATTTATATGATGGAGTTTTACTCAGTAGTAAAGAAAGATGAAATCATGAAATTTACAGGTAAGTGGATGGAACTAGAAACTGTTATACTAAGTAAAGTAACACAGACTCAGGAAAAAAAAAAAGATGCATGTTCTCCCTCATATGTGGACCCTACAACCAAATCCTGATAAGTGAGTATGTATCCAGACATAAATACAGGAAACAGGATAATAGAAATGAACCATGGAAGTAAATGAAAAGAAAGAACCTGAAAGAGAGCAGTAGGAAACCAGCATTAATAAGGGAGATATAGATAAAAATTGGGTTAGTTTGGGGGGGGAGGTGTACACGGTACCTAGGAGATAAGGGAGAAAAGGAACTCAAGAGAGGTAGGACCATAGGAGTAGGGTATTATTAAAGGAGAAAGGGGGAAAACGGGGGCACCTTAATTGGCGAAATAATAATGGAGGGGTTATACAATGCAAGAGTTAAATAATGCCAAGCTACTTTTAAAAACCAGAGGGAACCATTTTAGTCCAATAACCTCCTGACAAATTATACATACTAGGTCAAGTAAAATATGTCTAGGCAAGGTTTATCTGATGACAATTGGTCTTTGCCCAATATTTATCTACACGGCACACAGTAATTAAAAGTACCAGACTGGTGGAACTAACCTTCTTGGATGTTTAACAGGCATACTTTGAGGCCTATAATAATTTGGTCAGAGGGACATAAAGGACAGTTTTTTCTCCTTGCCCTCCAAGGTAGACTAGTTCCAGGATACTATGAGCATCTCTCAAAATGTCCTGTAATTGTGGTGGGTCATCTGTCCTCTTGATCAAGGAGGCCGACGAGACCCCATGAGATGGACTTGAACCAGTGTCCGGTCTACAAAGAGGAGGGTCAACAGAGAGGAATCGTTTCCTCCATGCTTCCAAGCGAAGCCAGCCATTGTTGAGCAGGACCTTTGATTTATCTTCACATAGGTGGAACTGATAAAAGAAAGGAGCCAGGGGATCCTCCCAAGCCCATGTGACCCCTGAGTAACAGATGCTCAAATGGTCTTAAGAGTAAAAATAAACTGCTTTATCTGGGCCAACTGTATGGCCTTAAATACCCAAAAGGAAAGTATAACCAAAGATTAATGGGGCCAATATAATTTTTTAAGAGTCCATATGTATAGCTAAAGACTACATAACAAGCAACAATGCCAGGTAGGAGATGCTTTCTTTTGAGGTGTTGGCCAGAGTGGCCCAAGGGACTCCCATATAGTAACACAGCATAGAACTGGAAAAATGAACAGCAGACTCCAATCTTATCTAAAGGAATATTGACAACTGACTGATGCTAGATGAGGAACAGCTGACCTTCCTAAAACAAAGACCTCTAGATAGGCTCAGATGGACAAGTAGTAGGGAATGGCTGGGGGTGCCCACAATACAGGGGACAGTAGCAAGGATAACAGAATATAAGGGCTCTAATTGGGAGAGGGAGGCTATGGGAGGGTGCCATCTGGGAAGTGGGTGTACAGTTGAATAAGACGGTTAGGGATGTTCTGTGTGATACACACAGACACACACACACAAATCAACAAATTTTTAAAAATGTATTATATTTGAGGAGGAAGCATGGAAATTTATGTCATGTTAATTAGAAGAGGTCATAAATATTACCGTTGAAATCTACCCAAATCTTTGATGATGGCACTATTATCTGCAATCCCTTCAGGGATGTAATACTTCTTTTTGTTTACTATTTTCCCTGGCAGAGGCAATTCCAGTGGTTTCCATTTGGCCTTTCCTACCATAATAGCCCTCACTTCATAGGTCAGGGAACCAATGTGGGGATTCTGCCAATTCCTAAGTGTATCTATGCCAATTATAAATTCTGGTATTGGGGAAATAACCACAGGATGAGTTTGGGGATCCACTGGACCCACTGTCAGTCAGACTTCAGCCAAAACTCCATTTATCACCTGACCTCCATAAGCCCCTACTTTAACTGGAGGGCCACAATGCTTTTTAGGGTCTCCTGGAATCAGTGTCAACTCAGAACCAGTATCCAATAGGCCATGGAAAGTCTGATTATTTCCTTTCCCCAATTTATAATTACTCTAGTAAAAGGCCACGGGTCCCTCTGGGAAAGGGTGGTTGAGAGGCGAACAGCATAACTCTTTGGTAATGTGACAAGGTCCTTCCTCAAGAGTACCCAGCCTTCCCTTCATTCAAGGGGTTCTGGGTCTGTAAACTGTTTCAAGTCTGCAAATTGGTTGACTGAGTGAGATTCTCTATTGCTATGATCCCAAACTGACTTCCTGTCATCCATCCTAGAGCTTTTCTGCTTATACAGATCAAATAAAAACTTAGTAGGCTTCTTATGTATGTGGTCCCTGGAAACATCATGATCGGTTAGCCAGTACCACAGGTCTACTCGAGTCATGCCATTGTAGGTATTGTTTTGCCTTTGCCGCCCATTATGATAACTACACTCACCTTGTCTTTGGTAATTCAATACTGCCACCTGACCCTTACTCCAAGGTCCTGTTACACCTATTATATTTACATTTAATTTAGGCAATTGAGCACCAGCATCTCCAACTGTGAGATTCGGCATAAGGAAAAGAGCAAAAACAAAGCTCTTCAAACATGCTGGTGTCTCTCTCAGTACTTTCCATCTTATAAAATCAGTAAAAGGCATGTCCTTTGGGCCCTCCCATTGTGGAGGATTTGGTGTTGCACTGCGAATCCACCCAAGCATACCAATTTGCCTGAAGCTTACAATCCCTTCATCAACACTAAACCAAGGGATATCAGGTATCTCCAGCTCTGTCAGTAGGCCATCTTTTGGTAAATACCTCAGCCAACCAATCAAACTTTTAACACCTTTTTTAACTGCATGAGCTTCCATATTAAACCTAGAATCTCCAGTCAGCCTGATCCAATTTTATGTTCCTTCCACCATTATCCCATACCCTTAAAATCCATTCCCAGACATATTCATTACACTTCTACTTGAATGAATTAGCAAATTCACTAAACTCTTTAGTGGTGTAGTGAACCTCCTCATGGACCACACTTTCTATCTCTCCTCTAGGGGCCTACCTCTCT
>NW_008358866.1:2746300-2787917 GCF_000622305.1 Nannospalax galili | reverse complement strand
TGAGAGAGTTCTGGAAGCAATACTGTATTAGTCAGGGTTCTCTAAAGAAACAGAACCAGTAGAATGAATATATATAGAGATTTATTAGCTTAGCTCACAGCATAGAGTCTGAGTAGTCCAACAATGGCTGCACAACACTGGAGAGGCTGAAAACCATAGTTGCTCAGTCCATGAGGCTGGATGTTTCAATAGTCCCAATCTGGTGCTGAAGGGCTGATGAATTCCAAAAGAGCAGCTAGTCTTCAGTCTATAATAGCTTAGCTCACAGCATAGAGTCTGAGTAGTCCAACAATGGCTGCACAACACTGGAGAGGCTGAAAACCATAGTTGCTCAGTCCATGAGGCTGGATGTTTCAATAGTCCCAATCTGGTGCTGAAGGTCTGATGAATTCCAAAAGAGCAGCTAGTCTTCAGTCTATAGCAGCAAGACACACTCACCAGTGAGAGAGAAGGCAAGCAACAAGAAGCCCAGCCTTCTCTGCTGTGGCCTTTTATACGGGCTTCCATCAGAAGGTTACACCCTCATTTAGGGCGTGGCTTCCAGGTTCAGATGATCCAGTTAAGAAGATCTCTCTTAGTTCAGTTAATCCCAGATCCAGTCAAGTTGACACCCAGGATTAGCCATCACAGACGGCAATTTCCCAACATGAGCATTTAGCAAAATAACATCAATAGGTTCTCCCCTTGGGCCTATGACTTCGCTATCTTTGGCTTTGACCATGTTTTCCTTCCTGTGGAATAATCCTCAAATCTAATCAAGAGAGCAGTTGGTTGCTTTCATAAACAGTCTTGACACTGTTGCACCAGTGGGCACATCTTGCCTGGTAGTTTGGTATTGTAGCATGCAGGGTCCAGGACTGGGTAAGACAACTGATGTCTTTTGTCCCTCAGCAGCCTACATTGCATCTTCCAACACTATGAAAGCTAGTCACCAGGGAAAGTTACTTGGTCAGTTCAAGACTTGATTTCTCTATGTTCTGCAACAAATGTGTGTGGTGTCTTCAACAATAAAGTCTTACGATCTAGTTATAGTGGACAACCAAGAGCAGTGGCAATTGCCTATGTTGTTTGGGTGCCTCTGGAGCCTCTCTGACCAATAACTCACAGGGAGGTCACTTATGCTTAGTGCTGAGATTTTGATTAAAAAACCCATGTCTTTTGGGAGTATCATTGTTTACCCATGCAGGATACCTCAGTTCAAAATCCTTTTTCCTTTTAATTGTATTTTTAGTTAGCTTACAAACTAGATGTGTTTCATTAAACCTCTTCTTACAACCTTAATTTTTGTTAACTCTCTCCCTATTCCTCCTTTTCTTATCACCTTGCTCCATCCTCTAACCTTTAGCTCCCAGTATTCCCTACTCCCCTGTTTTTCATAGTACGTATGTTCTACTCTCCTTTCATTATATTTCTTACTTGGGTTGCAAGATTATAGATTTCAGTTTAACTTCTTTGTGTATACTTTATTTTGATTAGTTCTTTCCCCACACCTTCATTTCTCCATCTCTATCACTCTACTACTTGCCTGAAGTTTTCTGGCCTCCATAGTCTCTATTTTCATTTTACCTATATTTACTACACCCCTTCCCTTAATTCGTGCCTCCCGTGATCCATTTCAGATCCCTGCCTTCCACACTTACTTCAGGCTAAACATACAAAACAACAGATTTGAAGCCAGGACCCACATTTGAGAGAGAACGTGTAGTGTTTATCTTTTGGGGCCTGAGTGACCTCACTCAGTGTAATGTTTTCCAGTTCCATCTATTTACCAGCAAAATTCATGATTTCCTTTTTCTTTACAGATGAGTAATATTCTACTGTGTATATGTACCACATTTTCATTATTCATTTGTTAGTTGATGGAAAGCAGGACTCTTTGAAATAAGATTTATTTTTGTTTTTTAAAAATTGTGTGTAATTATATGTGTCTGGGTGTGGTTATGTGCACATTAGTGCAATGACAGGAAGACAGAAGAGGGCATCAGATCATTTGGAGCTGAAATTATAGGCAGTTGTTAACTGATGGATGTGGGTACTAGAAACTAAACTCAGGGTCCTCTCCAAAAGCAGTACAGGCCCTTAACCACTGAGCCATCTCTCCAGGCCCAATACCAGGACTCTTAATGAGGTTGTACATAAGCTGTTAGACATGGCTGCAGTGTTATCTGAGGTAAGACAGAAGGAGAATATACTACCAACATCATTCATTTGGCTGTGGGTGGCATTGTTGGGAGCTATTAATATAAGCACAGCCATCATGTACATTGAGCTGTGGCAGGCTTACTTATTTACTTTATGACCTTTCACCTTGATTCAAGAGTTTGTGTTTTACACACAAGCACTGAATTGTTCTGTCAAGTCAGGAGGAATGTGCTGATAATTTAGGGAAGACGGTTAATTGGTGAAATTCACTACAAGTATTTGACCATTCCTTAACCCTCAGATAAAGGTGGTAAAAAAGAGCTGTTGAAACTAATTGAGCTAAGTAAACTGCAGTTATCTGATGTTCTGCTGTAGAAGAAGGCTGAGCTAAAATAAAACAGGGCTGCAGTCTCTACTGACAGTCCTCCCAAGTATCCTTTCTCTGTCTCTTGTTTTTCTTTCAATCCCCACTCCCCCTTTCAGGTGCTGTTCATCTAAGGCCGGCTGGCACCGGCATGGCATTCAGTTCCTTTTGGAATGTTGGGCTAAGTGTTTCCATTGGTTGCTGACTTTTGGCCTTCATGTGTTCCTTGCTATGTGAAATTCTTCAGAGGACTGCTCTTACCATGATAGCCCACACCCTGACAGTGTGTGTGTGTGTGTGTGTGTGTGTGTGTGTGTGTGTGTGTGTGTGTAAGAGAATGAGGGAGCACAGCTAATGTAGACGCTGCCTTTGTACCTGACCTCAGAAGTGATACAGCATCATTTTTGTCAATGTGTTAGAAGCAAAGTCCATCCTACACATAAGGAAAAGGATTATAAACTTTGACTCCCTGGGATAGTGCATTTATTTCTTTTAAATAGAACCTCTGTCATGAATCATAGGCTATGGTATTTTTTGCATGCCATCAAATATGCATCTTAATTTCCATAGTTATCTATTTTATTTTATTTTTATCTGTCTTTTAAATTTTATCTATTTTAGTTCTGAACTCCTCTTATAATAGCCTAGTTTAAATTAAACTACACTCCTTCTTTGGCATGTCCTGTAGAAGTTAAGAGTGCAAATTTATATATTAATTTATTTCTTGAAGAAATCTCTACTGTTGTTTCAGAAGTGTATGAGGTCCAGTAAGATGATTCAGCAGGTAAAGACACTGGCAACTCCCCTGGTTCAACCCCCAGGACCCCCCACATCTATCTATCTATCTATCTATCTATCTATCTATCTATCTATCTATCATCTATCTATCCATCCATCCATCTATCATCTATCATCTATCTATCTCTATCTCTATATGTCTATATCTATCTATCCTTCCTATCTATCTATCTATCTATCTCTCTATCATCTATCATCTCTCTCTCTCTATATATATATCTATATCTATCTATCCTTCCCCCTTTCACAAAAACTTTTTCAGGCCCAGTTTTTTCACACAGGTTCTGAGGATCGAACTCGGAGCTCCTATTGCAAGGTCAGCACTTCACACAGAGCACCCCAGCCCCAAGGGCCTTCGTCCCTGTGTGTGCATCGCTACTCACCTGCCAAACAAGGAAAAGCCAGCAAGGCTTGGATCTGCCTTTCCAGATCTGCATCCATCCATCTATCATCTATCTATCCTATCTATCTATCTATCTATCTATCTATCTATCTATCTATCTAATCTATCTATCATCTATCTATCTATCCATCCATCCATCCATCATCTATCTATCTCTCTATCTCTCTCTATATATCTATATCTATCTATCCTTCCTATCTATCTATATATCTCTCTATCTATTTCTATATATCTATATCTATCTATCCTCCCTATCTATCTATCATCTATCATCTATCTATCTATCTATCTATCTATCTATCTATCTATCTAACTATCTATCATCTATCTATCTATTTGGTCTTTTTGAGTCAGGGTCTCCCTGTAGCCCCAGCTGTCCTGGAACTCACTACTATGTAGACCAGGCTGGCCTTGAACTTACAGAGATCCACCTGCCTCTGCCTCCTGAGCACTGGGATTAAAGGCATGCGCCACCACGTCTGGCATAATATTTATATTTATTACAATGTGCCACATCTTGTTTGGCTGCTGCATCTTATTTTCTACTTTTTGAGGAGTAGGATATTTTGTCAGAGTAGAGTTTCTTTTGTATCTTATAATAACTTTGGGTATAATTTTTCAGCATATTGGACTCTTCTGAGAGAACACTATGAATTCAGAATCATAATTATACACGAGTAGTGAATAGGTGGAGCGTGTTCATCAGAATCACAGCAAGGGTATTGCTTCCATGAAAAATGTACACAGTACATTTCCATTATGGAGTCTGCACCACTAGGATTATCTGTAATAGGAGAAATCAGTAATTTTAACATTTCAGTGTTATTTGAATTAGAATGAGAATACTACTAGCAATCTTCTACTTAATAACTCTGTGCCTACTTCAGATTTAATGAATAAAGTATATCTCTTATCCAACAAGCTGCAATGCTTTTCTTTTTCATCTAATTCATTTTTTTCTCCATCTCTTGAAAATTATCAGTTTAATGCGGAGTGCCCTCTTTTATTTGTTCAGGCAGTAGTCAACTTGTAGCTAAAGCTAATGGACATAACTGTCTATATTATCTTCAGTGATGTAAGAGTGCATGGTGCTTATGCTGAGAGCCATGTGAGATAAGGCATGAACATTTTGAAATGAGGATTTTAAGAATTCTAAGACAGATTAAAGATAAGAATATTGTGCAGAGAAAACAGAAGTGCAAAAATTAATCACTTAAATCATGTCATTGTTCATCTATCTGTCTATTAGTCATCTATCATCCATCTATCTCAGTACATTAGTGCTGCACTGAGTAGATATTTTCTTCAGAGGTTATACTACAATAGAGAAAACAGAAGAAGTAAATGCTAGAATCTCTCTCTCTCTCTGTGTCTCTCTGTGTCTCTCTGTCTGTCTCTCTCTCTCTCTCTCATTCTTTCCTGTTGCCCTCAGCCTACTGAGGATTACAGACATGGCTTACCATGTCCAATGAAATCTTTTTGCATTTCATTTTTTTTTTTGAAGACAGGGTGTCACTATGTAGTTCTAGCTGGCCTGGAACTCACTATGTAAGGGGAGAAGTTGGGGGTGAATATGATCAAAATACATTGCATAAAATTCTCAAAGAAAATGTAAATATTTACTAAAATTTAAGTATCTGAGATCAGAAATTTATATGGTGAAATAGTCTGCTACATCTACAGATATTTACTAGATTTGGAATAAATATGTGCAGAGCAGATAATGAACCTAGTCATGAATTATGATGACAATGCATATAGATCTCTTACAGTTGATAACCCCCAAACAACTTAATAAAAAACACAACATGAACATGCAGATTGCAAAAGAGAAAATCCAAATAGCTAACTAATATATTAAAAGATGTTCCAATGCATTTAACATTCATAAAGTGCAAACGAAGTTAGCATTGAAGTATTGCTTTATATCTCAGATTGGTAAACATTAAGAATAAAAGTTCAACCTACTGAGTCTCACTGTTTTTTTTGACTTTTTGAGACAGGGTCTCCCTGTAGCATAGCTGGCCTGGAACTCACTATGTAGAACAGACCAGCCTTGAGCTCACAGAGGTATGCCTGATTCTGCCTCCTGAGTGCTGGGATTAAACACTACCACACCCAGTTAAGTCTCACTCTTAAATGAGACTGACTCTCCCCTTCCCAGCAGTCAGTAGTTCTTCATATAGGGTTGGTGTGTCAGGCCTACTTCCCCAGATATGGGAGGGGATCTAAATGTGATAAAAATATATTGCATGAGGGGCTGGAGAGATGGCTCAGCAGATAAGAACACTGTTCTTGCAGAAGACCCGGTTTTGAATCCCAATACCCACATGGCAGCTGACAACTGTCCAGTCCCAGGGAATCCGATAGCCTCTTCTGACCTCTGCCAGCATTGGACGACATGAGTGCACTTACCTACATGCAGGCAATACATGCATACACATAAAAAAATAAAAATAATAAATAAAATAAAAATATTTAAAAATATATTGCATGAAATTCACAAAAAGAGTAAAAAGTTCAAAAAGTTTAACAGCTTTTTCAAGTCAGAGTATAGGAACCAAGAGTACGCTCATAGCATATTTATTATCTGTAAAGTTCAAGATCTCCATTCATTTGTTTTTGTTAATTGCGGGGGCTTGAGGCTGAGGACAGGGCAAGATGGCGCCTCGAGGAAATGGCCGGGGCATGACCTGACTTGTTTGGTGCCTAGAGGAAATGGCTGGGGCATGACCAGACTTGTTTTGAAGAATCGCTGATTGGCTCCTGCCATTTCTGTGCATCTTGGCAGCGCGTGATCACTTCATGAATGCTATGCTGTGCTATGGAGAGGAGACTGCATGCTCAAGTTGACCTTTAACATGATTGGACACATGGTTGGGGAGGGGATTTTCCTTTGTGGTTTTTGCCTTCATAAGCCCTGTAATGCCTGCAATAAACGAGTTCCTGCTTGACTGGCTCCCTGCCACATCCAATTGTCTCCCCAGGAGGCTGCGGGTAACAGGCGGACAGCTCACCTCCCTTTCCCTGGCTCCTGTGTCGGGGCAGGACCCCCGATATCTGGCACCCAACGTGGAGCTCGAAGACCACTTGGACCCGCTACAGGAGCTGATCTCCAGGGCTAATTGGGTGAGTATCGAAGGAAGTGAGACCCCAAGAGATGGGTAATGCAACGAGCAAGAGTGAGGACCTGGCACTCATAGCGCTGAGACACATGTTGAGATCCAGGGGGTTAGAACTGTCCAATTCCTCATCAAAGAAGGTCTGGGAGGCCACCCTGCATCTCACTCCCTGGCTGCCCTCCAGCAATTTATTCCAGTGGGCTACCTGGGACTGGCTTGAACAACTAGCTCGCAAGGCAGAGATCAATAGAGGGGAGGAACCACCCTTGGGGTTTTACCCCACAATCTCAGCCCTTAAATCATGTTTTCAACTCGATCCGACCCCTGGGCATACCGGCCTTTGCTGGGTAGATAAGGTGCAGGGGAAGACCAATGGGTCGCGTTTGATGAGGAGAGAGCCCAATGGCCAAAAGTGAAACTAAAGCACATGCTATGGAGAGATCTGGAAAGGGGGGTGACGAGAGCAGGGGAGAAAAAGGGGGGACCCTGGGCAGTCGGGATGAACATGAGAGAGAGGAGCCCTCCACTCCCGTGGGACTGGTCCAAGCTTTCCCCGTAAACATCAACCCTGGACCCCAGCGCCCGGCTGCCTGGTACCCTTGGGAGGCTAAAGAGCTTAAAGAATTAAAGAAGGTGGTGGCCGAGGACAGCCCTGGGTCCCCCTGGGTTGACACCCTTCTCCAGGGCTTGGTATATCAACCCTGTATGGCCAAAGACTGGAAGGATCTAGCCAAGGCAGTCCTCCCCAGCCTCTTGTTCATTAAATGGGAGGCACTATACCGAGAGGAATGTTGGGTCCAGGTGGAAAATAACTGTGCCTCCAACCCCCCTGTCCCTATCACTTTCAGCATGCTGACAGGGACCATGGACGCCTTTGCCATGGGCACCCAGCAGGCAGGACTTCCGCCACTGTATACAGAACAGATCAGGGCCCTTGGCCTCAAGGCCTGGCATAAGTTGGATACGGGCCCTATGGAGCTGCCCATACTGGGGATACATCAAAGCTCAGGGGAGCCATTACATGAGTTTGTAGATAGGGTTGAAAAGAGTCTAAAGAGAAAGTTTCCTCCTGGGCCACTCAGAGAACAGATCATAAAAATGCTAGTATGGGATGGTATGAACGCTGACCATAAGGTCATCTGCATGGGGTTAAAGGACCATTCCATGAGCAGCTGGATCGTGGCCTCAAAGGACATAGGGACCAAAACAAAGGCGACTGAGGCTATGGCCGCTGTCCTCAAGACACAGACAGAGGCTCTAGCTACAGCCTTTAGAGAAGCCCTCACAGGCCTTGGGCCGTAGGATAGGTTCCCCAAGGCTGAGGACTGGAGATGTTTTGGCTGTGGTCAGCCTGGACAAGTAAAGAGACTGCCTGCAAGGGAAAGCCCCTCTCAAGGTGGAGAGGGACAAGCCCAGGGCTCCGTGCCCATGCTGCCACAAGGGGTTTCTTTGGAAAAAGGAATGCTGGTCCAGGTATAATGTGGAGAGCAAACCTTTAAACTAGGTTTGGGGCAATCCCCAGCCCCATCGCCAAAAGGAGGAGGGCACACAGGCCCTGGAGGGCCCACCATCCACTGGACGGTCCCTATCATCCCGGGGCTCTGCCCTAAGATAGACGTCTTGATAGAGGGGTGGAGGTTCCAGGGCATTATTGACACCAGGGCAGATAGGACCATCTTGAGGAAGGAAGAAGTTCCTGGAAGGTGGCCCCTTGAGCCTGGCCCACAGGTGATGGGTGTCAGCAGCACCATGCCATCATGGGAGCTTAAGAACTGGCTTTGCTGGCAGGACCTAGATGGTACTAGGGGTGAAATTAGACCTTTGGTGGCTGAGGGGCTTTCCTACAACCTCTTCGGGAGAGATCTCCTGGGGGGGGGCAGATGTTTTTGTGACCACAGACAATAGGGAGTTTATTGAAGGGCTCTTCGATGAGGAAATGAACAGGGTTAGACACCCCCTTGACCACCTCTCAAACTACAGGGGGAGGAATCCGAGTCGCCCCAGGTCCACCCTCAATCCTAGAGGCCGCTGTTCCTCCCTGCAATCCAATGGTCCCCAGGGAGCCCGGTTTGGGTGGAACAGTGGCCCTTGCCTGAGACAAAGCTCCAGGCTTTGAGGCATATTATACAGGAGCAACTTATGCTGGGGCATATCAGCCCCTCCATGATTCCTTGGAACACCCCTGTTTTTGTCATAAAAAAGTCATCTGGCCAATGGAGGAAGCTACAGGACCTCCGCAAGGTCAATGCCAGAATGACCCTGGAGGGAGTCCCCTTGAGGGGACTGCCCCGGATACCCACTATCCCCTCAGATCTATTTCTCATAGTTATAGATATCAAAGGCTGCTTTTTCTCTATCCCTCTACAAGACCCAGATTGCGAGAAGTTCACCTTCTCTATGCCTTCCATCAACTTTAGCACACCTGATGAAAGGTACACATGGACAGTCTTGCCCCAAGGCATGGCCAATAGCCCAGCTTTCTGGCAGAGCTTCGTAAGGGCTCTCTTGAGCAAAACAGAGTCTTTGCCACATGCTATTGTATATACCTACATGGATGATACAATTCTGGGGGCACCAAATCTCCACCAATTGCAGGAATTATATGAGGTCACCCAAAAATGCCTCCAGGCGGAGGGCTTCAAGTGTCAATGGAAAAGATACAGACTGTTGCCCCCTTTAAGATTCTGGGGACTACATTGTCCATGGAAGGGGTAAGTCCCTTAAAGCCACAACTGACTATTAAACCTAATATGACCCTGACAGAACTTCAAAAACTATTGGGGGAGATCAATTGGTTATGGTCCTGGATGCCCATCTCCACTGAGACACTGGAGCCCTTATTCCAATTGTTAGTAGGTAAACAGCCATCAGAGCTGATTCTTCTGGCCCCGCAATACCTAGACAATTTACAGGGGGTCCAGGAAGCCCTAGACCAAGCCCAACTGGCTTGCTATATGCCTGGAAAGGACCTCGAACTATGGGTACTCCCTGGCAAGGCCTTAATGACATCTGCCCTCACACAAAGAGGGAGGCCCTTCCAATGGGTGCATGTCTCTCTAGGGGGCACTCTGCGGGTTTACTCACCCATGGACCAATTGGCTGACCTAATTGAAAAAGGACAGGGCTTGGCCCTGAGACACTATGGCATTGACCCCCACAAGATTATTATCCTTTATTGGCTAAAATACTTTGAATGGCTCTGCAGAAATAATAACAGAATGGCCATAACCTTAGAAGGCTTTCTGGGAAAGTTGGACTGTTATTATGGCCCTCACAAATGGGTAACCTCCTTTCACACCCTCTGTGGTCGGCAAGTGGCTGCTCTCCTCTGGCTATGGACACTCTCCTGCTCTCTTAGTTCCCCTGATCAGTTGTCTGGTCCGGACCCCAGGGCTGGTGAGGAGACTGTCAGTGGAGCCACATTCACAAAGGAGACCAGGTTCAGTGATGCAGATCTTGTTTATTGCAGGAAGGCACAAGCTTATATAGGGGTAGTGGTCCAATCACAGCACAGCAAGTAGTTTAAAGGTGAGATATCCAAGGGTGGTGCACAGTACAGTAAGTAGTTTAAAGGTGAGGTATCCAAGGGTGGTGCACAGCACAGTAAGTAGTTTAAAGGTGAGGTATCCAAGGGTGGTGCACAGTACAGTAAGTAGTTTAAAGATGAGGTATCCAAGGGTGGTGCACAGTACAGAGCTCTAGGCATCAGTCTCATGATCTGCCAATGGTAGCAAATGTCACAAGGCGTTCCTTGTGGCTCCAGTGGTCGGGCTGTTGCCTCAGGCCTGCTGTATGGCTGTCAATAAGACTTTCACTCTAGGCTGAAGTCTGTCTCCCACATCTCCCCCATTTTTAAATAAATTTTTTTTTAATTTTTAAAGGTGAGGTATAATTTAGAATACATAGCATACTGATATCAGTCCAGATATATTAATCAAAGTACAATGGCTCAGGGGGTCATTGAATCAAGAGCCCCCTCCCTCAAAATGGCAAGCTTTCTTAAGAGCAGGTTGTGCCAACTCCATGCCAACCAGTGGGAGTCGAGATTCTTTGCCTCGTCATTGATGTCCCCACCTCAAGGGTCACCCAGCATTATGGACTGTGCCTGTCTTAGGTTGTCCCGTCTCTTGGGATCTTACCCATCATTGACTACCAGTCCTTGAAGGGTGAGTCCCTTGGTATGGTCTGGCAGAGAGAGAGGCAGTGTATCAAGCTTTGGCCCGTGCAAAGTCCTTTTAAGGGGCTAAGAATCCAAAAAAAGCTGATGGAGTGAGGTCGTCCCATCTAGGGTAATGATGGGGATTAGGGAGTGGCAAGTTCTAGGCATCAGTCTCACAGTCTGCCAACAGGAGTATATATCACAAGGCATTTCCTGTGGCTCTGGCAGTCGGACCATTGTCTCAGGTCCGTTGCATGGATATACTTGAGCTTGCCAAAAGGAGAAAAATGAGTGACATCCATTTTCCATATCTTGTTGGGGCCAAGGCCCCTAGGGAGAGTTCCAGGGGGTTGTAATTGTCCCAGAGGTAAAAGAGGGGCACAAGAGGAGCATGCATGGACCAAATGTTTACAGCTCTGAATCGTCAAGGTAGGGAGGAGCCTATGTATAGCTTGGGGAGAAAGGTGGAAGCAGGCATGTAAGTCTCTAGCTTGTTGAATTAGGGTGGAGTCTAGGGTGGCGCTCAGGACCAGTTTGTCAATGGCAGCATTTCCCTCTGCCAGAAGCCCCGGGAGATTGGTATGAGGCCACAAGTGTTGAATATACCAAGGGGCAGAGTGCTGCTCGAGTAATGGTTGTAATGAAGGGAGTAACAAATCAAGGGGGCTCTGGCAGGGCTGGAAAGCTGCAAAGGCCAGATGTTGTAGAGTCTGAACTACATAAGCACTGTCAGAAAAAATATTACAGGGAGTTGTAGGGAGATCCTGAAAGACGTGTAACATGGCTGAGAGCTCTCCAAGCTGTATGGATCCCTGGAAAGGGAAAACCTTATGTGAGGAGAGTTGTCCTTCCTGGTAAATTACATAACAAAATTTGTATTTACTAGAATCAATAAAGATTAGGGGAGCCTTAGGAAGAGGGTTATGCTTTGGGAATACCTGCAGAAATAGGGACAGGGGAAGCTGTCTTATTCCTTGAAGGAGTTTATGTTTAGGATAATGATTGTCATATTTCCCTGATAGACTAGTAGGAGAGTTTGGAAGCCAGGGTCATCAAGGAACAATGACTGTAGCATGTGAAGTGGAAGGGGAAGAACCAACGATTTGGTTTCACGGCCATACAGAAGGCGGGAGGTGTGGACAAGTTTAAGGACTAGCATAGCACATGCCTCAATAGCTGGGGTGATCTTGTGAAGTTGACTCCATGAAGAGTGGACCCATATCAGGGGGCCCTGGGTCTGCCAGAGCACTCCCAAAGGGGTGTTTTTAGTAGGAATAACTAGTGCTTGGATGGGCAACTTTGGCTGTATCCTATTTACAAATGCTTGGGACAGGTGAGAATTGATCATTGAGACAACACGTTGTGCCTCCAGAGAGACCTTGCGGGGAGTGGAGACCATCTCAGTACCCCACAAGAGGTAAAAAAGCAGTGTAAGCTCTTCTGTGGACATGGGTAAGAAGCCCCGTATCCAATCGATGTTGCCACAGAGGGTTTGCGCCTCTGAAAGTGTAATCTCATCTGGTAAAGTAGGAACAGGAGCTATGGGCAGGATGACATCTTGAATAGAGTGGCCCAAAAAGGTATAAGGGGCATGTAACTGTATTTTATCTGCTGCAATAGTAAGACCTAATGCCTGGAGGTTAGTAAGACCTAGTGCCTGGAGGTTTTTTTTGAGTTTTTGAAAACCTCCTTGTAAGATCTTAGGATCCTTATGGGTGATAAGAATGTCATCCATATAATGTAAAATATAAACCTCAGTCAGCAAAGGGCTGCAGGCATGGGCCACATAATATTGGCAGACAGTAGACTGTTTTTCATGCCCTGAGGCAAAACCTTCCATTCATAGCATTGACTGGAAGGTTATGGTTAGTGGCAGGTATAGAGAAGGAAAAATAGGGCTTATCATCATCATGAAGAGGAATAGAGAAGAAACAGCCCTTAATATCTATAATAATAATTGCACAGTCTTTGGGAATAGTGGTAGGGTAAGGCATTCCTGTTTGAAGGGTCCCTAAAGGCTTCATACGCTCATTAATAGCCCTTAAATCATGTAAAAGTCTCCACTTTCCTGATCTCTTTTGTATAACAAAAATGGGAGCATTATGAGGACTAAGTGAGGGCTCAATGTTACCCAAGGATAACTGTTCCTGGACCAAGAAGATCAAATGAGCTAATTTATGTGAAGGAAGAGGCCACTGATCCACCCATGTGGGGGCTTTTGTGTCTCACGTTAGTTTGATGGGAGGTGGCTTGGGCAGCGGAGCAGTGGCCGTTAGAATTGGGGGTGAGGGTGGGGGGCATTAACTAACTGCTGGTCTACAATGTGGTCGTCATAAAAGGCTTTGTCATTGGTAGTTAGAACAACCTCCATATTGCAGAGGATATCTCTCCCCCACAGGTTATGGGGAAGCCCTGCAGCTAGGAGCGGGTTAGTAGCTCCTGTATTGCTGTCTGGGTCAGTCCAGACCACAGGACGTTGGACCTGTAAAGTATTTTGTAAGCCTCCAACACCTTGTATAGGGGGTCAAGGCTTATGGTACCAATGAGACAAGGCTTCTTCCTGTCTGATTATGGTAATATCAGCCCCTGTATCAATTAGGCCTTTAAACTTATGGCCATCTAGGGAGAGTTGCATCCTAGGCTTATGCAAATCAACAGGCATCATCCATTGCACGTGGGGGGTGTATTTCCTTACTTCCTCTCTTTTGGGCGGGGCTGAAAGGTGCCCCGTTGCCCGTTTAAAGGCACCTTTTGTATGGGTTTACCATCTGCATCCACCTCAGACCTACATTCTCTTGCCCAATGAAAGCCTTTGTGGCATCTTGGGCATTTTGAAGGGGAAAACCTGGCTCCTTTTGGCCTCTTTCATAATCTTATTAGGACAGGTACATGACCAATGGCTCTGTCCCCCGCAGGCCCAAGATTTGCCTTTTTCCATCTCTTCCTGCAGCTGATGAGCAGCCAGTGCCTCAGCAAGGGCTGTGGCATGGGCCCGAGCGGTCCCCACATCTCAGCAGGCCAGAATCCAATCAGAGACATCCTTGTGTCTAACAGGTCCTATGGAAAGGCAACACTCTGTAGAGCAGCCTTCATATACAAGATCCTTGAGCAAGGCATCGGCAGCTCTCTGATGACTAATCTTTCTGTTTATACTTTGTTGGCATCTCTCAACAAAATCAGAGAAAGACTCGCCTGGTTTCTGTATCAATTTGGTTAATTTGGTATCACCGTGAGTCGGCATACTTTGAAAAGCATGCAGTGCGTAAAGCCATACTTGTTCAAGGTAGCGGGGAAGTCCCTGTGCCTGAGCTTGGGGGGGTCTCAAAATTGCCACGTCCTATTAGAGCATCAATTCCAATGTTTTGGACATTGGCATTTCTATTGCGCTCTACCTGTTGTTCACATTCATCTTGGTAATCAGCTTTCCATAAAAGGAAATCGTCTCCCTGTAAGCAGGCACAGGCGATATTCTGCCAATCATAGGGGGTATTGGCCAAATGACTAATTGTATCGAATAACTGACCAAACCAGGGGGAGTGAATGCCATCCTCAATTGCTGCCTTATGCAGTTTCCTTAAGGTATCATGAGAATATGAATTCTAGACATTAGGGTTCTGTTGTCCCTGATTGACAGTAACTGGGAAGAACTGTAGAAAATCTCCCATTGTATCATGGAACAGGGGCCTAGGCGGGAGGGGCTTCCAGTCTTCCTCTGAAAGGGAGGGGTAGGTGGACTGGAGGGGAACTTCCTTAAAGCTAGTGCAAGATGGTGGAAAGTAGCCATTGCCCTGTAATGGTGGAGCAGAGGCTGCTCTAACTTCCTGTTTTCAATCAAAGCTAATACAAGATGGTGGAGGGTAGCCACCACCCTGTAATGGTGGAGCAGAGGCTGCCCTAGCTTCCTGTTTTCCATCAGAATTAATACAAGATGGCAGAGGGTAGTCATCGCCCTGTAATGGCAGAGCAGAGGCTGCCCTAACTTCCTGTTTTCCATCAAGGGAGCTCTCAAACTGCATTTCCTTATTTTTTATAGCATCATTAACAGTCATAGTTTTATCAGAACAAGAATCTGTTAGTTTTGTTTTAACTGGAAATGCCTGGGACAGGCCATCCCCAGCGTCCTGTTGTTGTATTTGCTCATCTATCTCCTTAAATAGGGGATTGTCCTGTTTAGGGGCTTTGGGGGAAATCCCCTGAAGGAAGGCCAGAATGTCTGTCACAATGGGGTAGAACAGCCCAGACTGTGGGCGTCCCTCCCTGACTTCTTTATGCCAGGCCAAGAATAAAATGCAAGCCCATTGTTCAGGATCCCAGCAATAAGTATCTGTAAACCAGGGAGCAAGAGCTAGTACTTCATCTAAAATCTTAGTTTCTGTTACCCTAATTTGCCTACTCCTGAGGAGAGAAACCAGTGCAGCAGTGCAGGTGCTGGCAGCAGCTGAATGACTATTCCCCATACCGGGGGTCACTCACCCTGCAAGACGTACCCAAAGGGACTCAGGAACCATTCAGGAAGATGATCAGTGGAGACAGGAACGACAGGCTACAGCTCCATGGGGCAGGAGGCTTCGTGCCCCATGTTGGGCGCCAGTTGTGGTCGTCAAGTGGCTGCTCTCCTCCAGCTATGGACACTCTCCTGTTCTCTTAGTTCCCCTGATCATCCGTCCGGTCTGGACCCAGGGCTGGTGAGGAGACTGTGTCAGCGGAGCCACATTCAGACACAGGAGACCAGGTTCAGTGATGCAAGCTTATATAGGGGCAGGGGTCCAGTCAAGAACTTACAACTCAGATCTTTGGTAGGGCTGTATCCTATCATGACATCATGAGTCAGACACCTTATTAGCATGATAGGTTTCAGGTTAATTAGGTTCTGGTTTCCTAAATGGGCCTGAATTCCTGGGAACCACGTGAACCAGGCTGTTGCAATATCTAAGAGTTGCAATTTGGAATCTCAAGGGTGGTAATTAGAGAGTGGTGAGCTCTAGGCATCAGTCTAATGATCTGCCAATGGGAGCAAATGTCACAAGGCATTCCTTGTGGCTCCAGTGGTTGCGCCGTTGCCTCAGGCCTGCTGTATGGCTGTCAATAAGACTTTCACCCTAGGCTCAAGTCTGTCTCCCACAACCCTCCACTGGGGGGGCCCCAGGCTTTTTTTGTCAAAAGGCCTCTGATGGAGGCGTGTAATGTGTTTACTGATGGAGGAAAATTCGGAGCCACTGTAGTAATTTACCTGGTGGTAGGAACAGAACCAAAAACATACGTTCACACTTGCGAGGGCTCTGCTCAATTTAAAGAACTCATGGCCATTGCCCTAGCCTTGTCCAAAGAAGATGACCCCATGAACTTGTTCTCTGACAGCCTATATGTAGTCAACCTTCTCCCGGGATTATTAAATTCTCACATTTGGCTAGATGACAACCCTATTACCCCCCTAATGATCCATGTTCGAACATTGTTAACAGAAAGAAGGGCCTCCATTTTCTTACAACACCTTATGGGCCACCAAGGACTGCCTGAGTTCCTCTCCCAGAGCAATCCAGAGGCAGACAAAATGGCTTCTACGCATATCCTATCAGCAGGCCTGGAGAAAGCTCAACAACTGCATAATCATACCCATATATCTTGGCAGGGACTCCATAAGAGGTTCCCTCAAGTCCCTATCAAGGACCTAAGAAAAATTGTACATACCTGTAAGTCTTGTCAACCCTTTCTACAGGTGGCACCCCTCCAACAACCAGGGATAAACCCTAGGGGGCTGAAGCCTAACTCTCTTTGGCAGACAGATGTCACACACTACGTTCCTTTTGGAAAACTCAAGTATGTTTTCGTGTCTATTGACACATTCTCACATGCCTGTTGGGCTACCGCCCATACAGGAGAAAAGTCTAAACATGCTCAGTCTCACATTCTCCAGTGCTTCGCTATGCTGGGATTACCTCAGAAGATTAAAACTGACAATGGACCATACTTCATAAGTAAAAGGTTACAGGACTTCTCTTTATGGGGAATCCACCATAACGCGGGAATCCCCTATAACCCCCAGGGCCAAGCTATCATATAATGTAACCATCAGGATCTAAAGGCCCAATTACAAAAACAGAAAGGGGGGAGTAAGCCCCCACCAACAGCTAGGTTTGGCCTTATTTACCATCAATATCCTCAATTTTCAAAAAGGTCAATTGGAATCTCAATTCCAAAAACATTGGGGGGGGGTCAAGAGCAAAGATCAGAGGTACAGGTCAGATGGAAGGATCCAGTAACAGGACAATGGTGAGGACCCCACCCGCTCCTTACTATGGGCAGGGGGTTTGGGTGTGTCTTTCCCACGGATGAACCCCAACCCATCTGGGTACCTGCAAGGAATCTAAAGATGCAGGAACAACCCTGTCCCAAAGGTAACAGCCCTTTGAGGAGGACTTCTATGTCTTACAGGATGGAGTATTTTGGATGGAAGGCTTTCATTGCTGTACTCGCCATTGCTGCCCTGGCCGATAGATGGATGACCAAAATCTATCAATAATGGTACTCCTTCTCCTGCTAGCCATCTGTCAGATAAAAGCTGGGGACCTCTGGGCCTTGGTACCTTCCCTGCCTATACTCTTGCCCTTCGCTTAAGTGAAGAGCCGGCAATTACCAAAGACATGGCTCTGCTAGCTTGTGACCCTCGCTTTAGGTCACTTTGTCTCACCCCTTACAGAGTTCAGAATATTACTAAATCGCAACCTACAACTGGCGGACTGCATTCACAGCCACTGGAACCAACAATTTCTTAATTATTCCATATTGCTGACCAATTAGATTATTTCTCTAAATTATACCCAGGCCCTGGTCCTATCAATGGACTTCTCCTTTTTTGGTAAGGTATGGGAGCATGTTTCTAATGCTTGTGCTAGCTTTTGTTCTCCTCAGGTGTCTCTGCTCAGTTATCAGAAGACAAAGACAGACAAAGAAAGTCCTGGTCCAACTTGCCCTGGCCACCCAATCCCCCTCTGGCCCCTCCTCAAGACAAATCTAGGCATGGGTGCTTGAGCTAGCCTGAGGGCCCAGGTTGCTTTGTCCCCTTATGGGATAGACCCCCGTATATTAACCGCAAAAGGGCATGGCTGGTCCCAATGATGGGTAAGACCATCCCAGACTGATGAACCCAAGACAGGGGCCATGAGGGCAATCATGGTAACTCAAGGACGGGCAACTTCAGCACCTGAGGAGAGGCAACCTAAGACAGGGAGGCCATAGCAGTGGAGGGGGATGGGGACAGTGTGCCCTGTCCCCAGGGGGCTATCCTTAAGGAATCTCACTTTTAAAACAAAGTAGGGGGAAAGGTGCAGGGGCCTGAGGCTGAGGACAGGGCAAGATGGCGCCTAGACGAAATGGCTAGGGCATGACCAGACTTGTTCTGAAGAATCGCTGATTGGCTCCTGCCATTTCCCTGCATCTTGGCAGCGCGTGATCACTTTGTGAGTGCTATGCTGTGCTATGGAGAGGAGACTGCATGCTGAAGTTGACCTTTAACATGATTGGACACTTGGTTGGGGAGGGGATTTTCCTTCGTGGTTTTTGCCTTCATAAGCCCTGTAACGCCTGCAATAAACGAGTTCCTGCTTGACTGGCTCCCTGTCACATCTGATTGTCTCCCGGGGAGGCTGCGGGTAACAGGCAGACAGCTCACCTCCCTTTCCCCAGCTCCTGTGTCGGGGCAGGAACCCCGACAGTTAAGTTTCCTAGTGCTCCCAAGGACAAGCAGCATATAAACTTAAATACAGGTTACAAGTGCCCAACACAATAATGTACAATGTTTAAGAAACAGGAAATGAGCTTGCAGTTTGAAAGGGATACAGTAATCAACATCCAACTGTCACAGGTTTGTTTAAATATCAAACTCTCATGAGCTAACCCTGAGAAATTTTGCTTCTTTGTTGTTTAGTTTGTAGTACTTTTTCCTAAGCATATCTCTATTGTCATCAACCCTTACCATAATATGTGCAAGAATAACATCAGTTAGAGATATTAACTGACATCACCTTTATTCTTACCCCTTTTTAACCAACATTCCAAAAATTATATGAACCTAATTTTTTAGATGAAGCTTTCTCTCCCAATATTAGTGTTTCTATTTTTATTAGTGTACATTAATTGTCCAAAACCATTTCATTATGGCATCCTTTATGTGTGTGTGTGGTCTACGTGTATGTTTGTGTGGGCATCATGCCTGCGTGTGCACACTGAGGCCAAAGGAATGTGTAACGTCTTCTGTTCTATCACTCTTCAGCTTATTCATTTGGGACAGGGTCTCTCACTGAACCTGGAGCCAGGCTGGTGCTGGCTTACAAGCACATGCAGTCATGCTTGGCTTTTTACATGGGTGCTGGACTCTGAACTCAATTTCTCATGCTTCACAGCTGAATTTTCACAGTGGGTCATTTCTCCAGCCACCTCATTGTGACATTTTCATATATATGTAATGCACTCAGATCATATTTATCTATCCTAGTATACACAATTATCTCCTCTCTCCCTTCCCACTGGTCTCCTTTTTCTCTAACAGTTCCCGTTTTTAAATTCATGTCTTTTTATTTTTATTTTAAATTTTTATTTATTTATTTATTTTTTTGGAGACAGGGTCTCCCTGTAGCTCCAGCTACCCTGGAACTTGCTATGTAGACCAGGCTGACCTCAAACTTACAGAGATACACCTGCCTCTGCCTTCCAAGTGATGGAATTAAAGGCATGTGCCACCATGCCTGGCCTCATGTCATTTTTTTAAAAAGTAGGACACTGGTGATACAAAGAGAAAAAGGAGAATAACGGGAGGGAAGCTTGGAGAGGGGAAAGGGATGGAATGGTGGAATGGTAGGGCAGAACAGGTGGTGGGGGAGGAATGACTAATACTAAGGATGTTTGAAAAAACCATATGGAAACCTATTATTTTACTATTCATTTTTTAATACGTATGTGTATATAATTGACATTACCCTACACACCAGGGATAATGCTTCTGTATCCTATCTTTATTTGATGGGTTACCAAATAAAAAGCCCAGTGTGTCAGGTGTGGAAGTATGGGATACTTTCCTTTGAGTTGTTGGTCAAGGGTTTCCTGGAGACCCCCAAAACAATACAAGCTATTGCCACTGCTCTTGGCTGCCCACCAGAACTTTATGGCAAGACCCTATTCCTGAAGACACCACACATGTAGGCCACAGGACATGGAGTAGTCAAGTGAATCTTAACTATGAACTTTCATCTCTGCTGACTAGCTTTCATGGTACCAGAAGGTGTTATACAGGTTGCTGAGGGATAAAAGTCATGAACAGTTCTATTCAGCTGTGAACCCTGTGAATTACAATAATGACTATTGTGTCAAGATAGGCCCATGGATGCAATAGTGGCATGGCTGTTATGGGGGTAACCCATCATTTTTGACTTGAGTTTAAGGACTGCTCACCTGAAGGAAATGCATTATTGGTACTGTGAATCTGGCCAATAACCCATGGTTGGGGTGCTCACAGGCCCAAAGGGTGAACCTACTATCATTTTGCTGGATGGACATAGTACTAAACGCTCTGTAAATTCATGTCTTTCTGCCCAAAGATTAGTTCAGTTCTCATACCTCATCAGAGAAATTTCTTTGTGTAGTGGATTTCTTGCAGAACTGTACAACTGGTTAAAGTGCAGAGAATAAGTATCTATAGAGCATTCAACCATAAATGTGACATCGATATTCTCCACAGTTCCCTGTCTCAAGACTCAGGGACCATTGTGGAAGAGGGAGTAAGAATATTGTAAGAGCCAGAGGTTGGGAAAGACCAGAGAGAAACAGTGTCTTGTGGACATGACAGGACTGCTATATTCATGAATTCACTGTAGCTGTGATTGCCTTTGTGGTGGCTTGAATAAGAATGTTTCCCATAGGCTTAAAGTATTTGAACATTTTGTCCCCAGCTGGAAGATACTTTTTGGAAGGTTTTATGGGGTACATCCGTACTGGAGGAAGCATGTCACTGGGGCAGGCTTTCAGGTTCTTAAGCCTTGCCAGATTTCCAGTTGCTCTCTGCTTTCTGTCTTATTTGAAGATGTGAATGCTTGTCTTTCTGCCCAGGCCACCTCTGCCACCATGCCTCCCCATATTATGGAATCTAACCCTCTAGAACTGTAAGCCAAATAAACCCTTCCTTTTATAAGTGGTATTGGTCACATTGTTTTATCACAACAACAGAAAAGTAACTAATACAGAAGTTGGTACCAGGAGTAGGGTGTTACTATGAAGATCCTGGCCACGTGGGGTTTTGGAGGAATGTGGAAACTGGATATTTGGACGAGAAAAACAGTTGGATGCTGTAAGCAGGTGGGATGTTTTGGCAAAGTGTCTGGCTGTTGTCTGTCCACAGCCTAAGAGCTTGCCTGAGGCTAACTTGAAAAGTAATGCATTAATTTATTTGGTGGAGGAAATTTCAAGACAGTCTAATGTTAAACTGGTGGTGTGATTATTAATGGTGAATATTATGGAGATCTATGATGAAAAAGAGCAAGTGTTGCAGAAAGAAATGCGGAATGTACAGTTTGCATTGAAAAAGAACACTAGGAAGATTAACATTAGAGCCAAGGCATGTACTCAAGGAGAGGGATAATATGAATGACACAGGCCAGGGTTCATCCCAGGCTGGCAGCCAAACTTGGCAGTGTTGTTCATAGTGCTGACTTTAGAGGTATGGGTGATGCAAGAGTGGAGGCATCACCGGTTCTTCCTCTGTGGTTTCGGAGAGCTTCTGAGGCCAGGCATCATGCAGCAGGGGTTTCCCTACATAAAGAAGGCCCTGAGAGGCTAGAAATCCTGAAAATCCATTGATTGAAGCTGTGGTGAAGCCTGGTTGGCAGTGGCGGACCTCAAGACATTGGAGGTGCTAAAAGCCATGAGATATTTGCTAATGAGAGCTTCATACAAGAAGTGGGGGGGCTGATTCATCTAAACCCTTTGGAAGTAAAGTCCCAGATACTAGACATGGAGCTACAGGATTTGGTGTTTTCCCTGCTGGTCTTGTTTTGGTCTGATTGTTCTTCACTATGCCCCAATTTCTTCCTTGTCTTTTGATTTTACAGGAGCTTATAAGGAACTTCCTTGAGTCTTAGAAGAGACTTTGGACTCTGCACTTCTGAATAGTATTAAGACTGGTAAAGATTATGGGAACTTTGAAGTGGACTAAATGCATTTTGCATTTTATATGGTCAGGAGCCCATGGGGAGTAGGGAGTAGAATGTGGTGGTTTAAATGAGAATGTCCCCCACAGACTCCAAGTATTTGGACATTTTGTCCCTGGTTGGTGGTGCTGTTTCAGGAGGTTTTAGGAGGCACAGCCTTGCTGGAGGAAGTATATCACTGTATGAGCTTTTAGAGTTCTTCAGCCTTGCTGGATTTCTAGTTACTCTGCTTCCTGTGCCTTCTTGAAGATCTGAGTGCTTGGCTTCTTGCTCAGACCATGTCTGCTACCATGCCACCATTATGGAATCTAATCCCCCTGGAACCATAAGCCAAATAAACTCTTCCTTTTATAAGTTATCTTGGTCGTAGTGTTTTATCACAGCTACAGAAAAGTAACTAATATACTGGCACAAGACTTGAACAAGCTCAAGCCAGTCAACATTCTAGCCCGGAGTGGAAAAGGGCTTGTGAGTCCCCACCTTTTACTGAAGAGCTTTTGATGGTGATGGCTTCTGGATGAGGGAGAGTCAGTGTTCTGGTAGCCCCTGGTAGGTTGTCCATGCCCCAGTGGATGGCCATGCCCCAATGGATGGATATCCAGGCATATATGGCTGGCACAAAATGGACTCAGTAGTTTATTTATTGAAAAAAGACAGGACATGAATTGGGAGGGATGGGGAGATGGGGGATCTGGGAGATTTTAGGAGGAGGAATGTGAGGTGAATATGATCAAAATACATTGTATGGAATTCTCAAAGAATCAATAAAAATACATTTGAAAGATTCTACATGTGAAAGAAAATGTGATTCTTGCCCTTCTGAGTCTGGCTTATTTCTTTTAGCATGATGACTTCCAAATCCACCCATTTTTTTTTGAAATAGCATAATTTCATTCTTCTTAATGGCTAAATAATGCTTCATTGTGTATATATGCCACATTTTCCTTATCCATTCATGTACTGGTGGGCACCTAGGCTGATTCTATGATTTGATTATTATAAATAGTGTCACAATAGACATGGGTACATGAGTATGCATGTATCTCTATGCTGCTTTTAATTCCTTTAGCCAAATCCCAAGTGTGGTATGCCTCCATATGGTAGTCCTATTTTTAGTTTCTTGAGTAATTTCTATACCAATTTCCATCATGGCTGGATTAATTTATATTCCCACCAGTAAAGTTACAGTAGTTCAAGGTTTTTGTGTCCCGCATTTTTACCAACTTTTTTTTTTTTATTGTAGCCATTCTGATCCAGGTGAGATGGAATCTCAGTGTCATTTTGATTTTCATTTCCTTTATAGATAAAGATTTGGGCACTTACTCATGTATTTATTGGCCACTTTAGCTTTATATAAGAATCCTCTGTTTATTTCATTTGCTCATTCATTGATTGTGGTTATTCATTCTTCTAATATTAACATTCTTATGTTTCCTGTGGTCCAGTGAGAAGGTATTGTCTGTACTTAAAAAATATGTAAGTGATTCTGGATCCTTTTCTGATCTCATCCACATTAGTTCCTCACTCCGTATACAGTAAAGTGTGTACTCCTTCACATGATCTGAAAGATGCCTTATGATCTGGTCTTTTCTGATTCTTTACCTTCTGCTATCTCTGATGGTCATATTTCACTTCACTGGCTTTGGGCTGGCAGAACATCTTACATTGAAAGGTTTTGCTTATAACTGAGTCTGGCTTTCAGGTTTTACCTAAACCCATCTTCTGAGGATTGTGTATTAGTTTTACTTATTTTCTTTTATAGCATTAATCATTATGTGAAAGTATCTGATTTATTTGTTTATTGCCTTTCTCCTCAACTCACAAGTAAACTCATGAGAATAAGTGTGTTTTATAGTCCCCATTATTTCCAAACCATCTAGAAGGCCACACTGCATGGCACACAACAAGGCACAATACATAGCCACTATATGAGTGAATGTACCAAAATGTTTTCTCTCTCTCTCTCTCTCTCTCTCTCTCTCTCTCTCTCTCTGTCTCCCTGCCCCCTCAATTTGAACCAATGGGGTCATACTACCCCCTTTTAAACTTTATTTATTTATTTTTTATTTTATGTGTACGAGTACACATGTGTACACATTTTATGTGTATGAGGTTTTTTTTTTTTTTCTTTTTGAGAAAGGGTCTCCCTGTAGTTCCAGCTGACCTGAACTCACTATGTAGACCAGGCTGGCCTTGAACTCACAGAGATCCACCTACCTCTGCCTCCTGAGTGCTGGGACTAAATGCATGCATCACCACGCCAGCTGTGTATGAGTATTTTATGTGTACCTGCATGTATGTAAGTGCACCCTTGTTGTTCAATGCCCATGGAGGTCAAAAGAAAGCATCAGATTCCATGGAACTGGAGTTACAGACAGTTGTTAGCTGCCATGTGGGTGCTGGGATTTGAACCCAGGTCTCCTGTAAGAGCAGTCAGTGCTTTTAACCACTGAGCCATCTCTCTAGCCCTTGCTACACTTTTTTTCATGCTAATACTCTTTTATTAAAAAATTGCATCACAAGGAATTTCATAGAAGCATAATACATACATATATATAGTTTATGGTATTTTTATGGCTTTCTCTGTTGATATGAACATATTAGAAATGTCCAATAAAAATTCAGCATACACTAGTATTTCGGTGTACTTTTGTTTCTCATTTTTCACGTTTATCATTTTATATGCTTACATATTTGAATGGCATTTTGTCTTTCTAGCTAATGGAGGAAGATATTTTGATGAACTAAAATTAATGAATGAGGGTTTTCAAAGATAATTAGTATGATTATTAGGGAGAAGAGTTTACTTCTCTTGTTTTAGCTCTGGACTTATTGTAAGTGGTATTATATGTGAAATACCAATTATTAAATGAATTTCCTCAAAAAGAAAGAAGTATTTTCTTTATTACTGGAAGTTTTGAAATAAAATTAAGAATAAGCTGACTTTTCAGGTATAAAATTCAACAAAGTCTATGCCTGTTGACCCTTGAAGAATTTTTAAAAGCTGACTGTGTTATCAACTGTGTGCTTGTTCTAATTAGCTCTAAGAAGCAGGCAGCCTTTGGGCTAGAGGGGACAAGATCTGGGAAAAGCATATTGTTTGTCCTTTTCTGTTTTCCAAAAATCTTGTGAATCTAGTGCCATCAGGTTATGAGGAATACAGCTTTATAGGAGAGAGTTTCTGAAAGGGTTATTGCCAGAGGATGATGCAAGCAAGTAAGCCAGAGGATGTTCCTCTATTTGAGCTTTGTGGATAAGGATACAAATACACTGATGGATTGAATATTCACATGTAAGACCCGCTCATGTATGATCAACCAATGGAGTCAATTTCTGACTCACAAAATAGCTGCTATCTCACATTGAAATTTTTCTACTAATAAGAGGAGAGGAGAGAGGTAATTTATCTGATCTGCATATACTAGGCTAAGGTTTCTCAAAGGATTAACTTCCTCTGGACATACTTCAGTCTATTATTTATTTTGAAAGCAAACATGTAGAGGCTGGAGAGATGGCTCAGTGGTTAAGAGCACTGGCTTCTCTAGCAGAGGACACAGGTTTGATTTCCAGCACCCATGTGTCAGCTAACAACCATTTGTGACTCCAGTTCCAGGGGAATCCAACACACTCTTCTGACCTTCATGGGCATTGCATGACATGGGTGCACTTACATGCAATCAATACACTCATACACATAAAATAAAAATGGTAAATAAAATATTTTAAAAAGCATACATGTAAATCCAAGCTGAGGCTCCCACCTGTTGTTCCCAACCCCAATCTTATTGGTATGTTATCCTCCTCTCAGCAGCCATAGTAATAATAGCGAAGAACAAAGACCTCACAGGGTCTTTCTTTCCTTGTGGTAATTACAGGTCAATTTACACTCACAAGAAGAAGAATGCCATGAATCTGTGTGCAACTTAGGCATTTTAAATATTCAGTGAATTCTTAGACTTTTAAGTGTGGCCATTCCTGGCACTGGGCTTTTTCCTTTGCTAGCCTACAGTGTCTAGTAGGGACAATGTCCCCTGTTGTAGGTTAACTCCTTTTTATCTCTTTTTGTATTGTAAATATAAAATGTATATAATTTAAGAAGCTTCTATAGTGGCAGCTTTCCACATAATTTTTTTCTAAAGGTCTTGAAGTGTTAGTTATCCCTCCCCATAGTCTGCCCTGCCCTCCCATTCCCTACTCCATTTAACCCTTCCTATGCCATTGCTACCCTTTCCTCTTTTTATATCACTGCATTCTATCTCTTCCCCCTGAAGCCTCCCCAATCCATGTTTTTTTACTAGTTTCCTGACCTCTGTAGATGTTCTAATTGAAACAAGCATATCTAAGTATTCAAAGCTAGCACCCACTTATAAGAAAGGAATGTTACTCTCTCTTTTGAAGATGTTGATCAGGGTCCCATGGACCCTTAAATAATGCTGGCCATTGCCCTTGCTCTTGGTTATCCACAAGAACTTTCTGGTAAAACCCTATTGCTAAAGACACTACAAACATAAGTTGTAGAACAAACAAGGAGAAATCAAGCTGGTACTGACTTCAAAACTTCATCTCTACTGACTGGCTTTCATGGTGCTGGAAGGTGCTATGCATGCTACTGGAAGAGAGGGGTGATCATTGACTTTGCCCAATTATGAATCCTGCAAGCTACAACAACTGGCTTGGCAAGACATGCCCACTGGTTCAATGGCGTTGCAAATGTTATAGGAATAATCAATCACTTCACAAGCTGGATCCCATACTTGACACTGATATCAGGCCTAGAAATCTGGCTAGACAGCTCATAGGCCACAGGGGAGAACCCAATAATATTATTCTGCTAAGTAGAAGTAGTATTAAACTACTAATGACTTATTATTATATCCATATCTCTCAACTATCACCAGAGAAGTTTCCTCATGCAGTAGATGGTGACTAATACAAAGACCCACAACTGGCCAATGTACAGAGAATAAGAAACTGCCGAGCACTTATCCCTGAATAGAACACGTATATCAAAATTCTGCCTCCCAAAGTTCAAAGATTATTGTGGAAGAGAGGGTAGAAAGATTGTAAGAGAGAGAGAGAATGGATGATCACAAGGAAACATAGTTTTCCAAACAGCCAGGCAGGTGCTCATATAAACTCAACAGCAGTAGTGACAGCATGCACAAGTCCCACGTAAACTCAATCCAGACATAATCCCAGCATGGAAGTGGAGAAGTTGATAGGAAACTCCAGCTGTAGCTGGGGAATTATTGGCAGCTGATAGCTGCTTGGAGGGTGAGAGTCAGTCTTCTTTAAGGGTATGACTCTGGGTAGGTTGACCAGGCTTCAGTTGATGGATTCATACCAAAGGGCACTTGAGGACTCAAATTTGATTCAATAAGTCTTTAAAATATATATAATGGTACGCATGAAATTGGTGAAGTGTGGTAAGAAGAGTGCACACAGGAGAAGGGTTCTGAATATGATAAAATATATTGCATGAAATTGGCAAAAATTCAATAAAAATAGTTAACAACTAAAAATAGTGTGGCCAAATGCATATTTTCAGCCTTACTAATCTGGCTACTAATTCTTACCTTGGGGAAAGAAGAAAGGGATTGGTATGCTGTGGGCAGAGTGGGAGCTGGGGGTTTGCTTCTGTATATATAGATTAAGGCTTTTCAAAAAGATCAAAAAGATTTATTCTTATTTTTAATTGTGTGTGTGTGTGTGTGTGTGTGTGTGTGTGTGTGTGTGTGGTGTGTGTACGTGTATGCAGGTGCTCATGGAGGCCAGAGGTTTTTGGATCTCCAGGAGCCAGAGTTATAGATGGTTGTGAGCTGCCTGACATGGGTGTTGAGAATCCAACTTGGGTCCTCTGCAAGAGTAGTATATGTTCATAGCCACCGAGCTTTCTCTCTAGCCCCTGGAATAAGTTTTGAAAGACATTCTTCAAGGAGAAATACTAGAGCGTAGTGTAAGAAACCAAAGTCTGAAGATAGGGGATAATTGAGTACACCTTCATGTATGTTCCTCTTCCTTTTGTTTTTCTGTAGTGCTTCGTGCACGGGATTTTAATGGCAATCAATGTAGTACTGAAGTTGGAGGAAAGAATGACATAGAAGGTTCTCCACTCACATACGAAACTTTTAAAGAATGTTTGCCTTTGGAAAGGGCTTGCAGTGTTTCATTCACTGCTCCCGTGTTATCAGTAAAGGAAACTGTGCAGCAATTTCAAAGATTCCACCTGGGAGATTCTTATCTGTTTTGATGCTGTATTCTAGAAATCACTGTGAAGACCAGAAGACTCTGGAATGGACTCTGATTCATCTAGTAGGGACTGTGGACCTTCTAAAATTCTCTACTTGTGGGAAATTGCTATCTTGTCATCAAGGTATCTGCTGTATTTTTTTTTAATGCTTAAATTTTTTCAATGACAATGTAGCATTTCCCCTTCAAACTTGGAAGGAAAACTATAGAATTTTTCCATATTGTTAATATTAATGATTTGCGAGTTGCTAGTTATTTTACTCATTGCTGATGGGTCAGGATCTCAAGGTCCTAGAATGCTATTTCTGTGATTATAGATACATTTATTGTAATAATAATGGAAAATTTAGGGCTGGAGAGATGACTCAGCAGTTAAGAGCATTTGCTGCTCTTCCAGAGGACTGGGCTGCAGTTCCCAGCATCTACATGGCAGCTCACAACCATCCAAAATTCCAGTTCCAGGGATCTGACACCTTTTTCTGGCTTCTGAGGGCACTAAGCAAGCACATGGCACACACGCATACACACAGGCAAAACACCCATATACGTAAAAATGAATATACCTTTTTTAAAAATGGAAAATTTGTAAATACAGTTTAAAAGATGAGGCCACCCTGATCTACAACATGAGTTCCAGGCCAGCTGGGGCTACAGGGAGATGCTGTCTCAAAAAGACACACACATGAAAAAGATGAATATTAAATAATTAAAGCTATCTGGTGAATTATTTTATCTCATGGAAAGTTCCATTTTTATTGTATCAAGTTTCCTTTCATTCTTTTTTTTTTTGAGACAGGAGCTATGTAACTCTGGCTGACCTGGAACTTTTTGTGTAGAACAGGCTGGTCTTGAACCCACAGAGATCTGCCTGTCTCTGCCCTGTGTGCTGAGACTAACAGTGTGTGCCTGTGAAGGCCTGAGTTCTGACCTGAAATAAACTCAGACCTAGACCAGGAAACTTCAGTTCCCTGAGAACTTGGATGTTCTTCTGCAGTGATTTCTATCTTGACACTGACAGTTCCTCGAACCCTATTAAACATACATAAGTAAGCTTGTATAATATGGCTGTGTAACTAATAAAGTTATAAGTAAAGAACAGAATGTTTAATAGGCATGGAAGGATAGGTACGATTCCAAAAAGGGCTGAGCCCTGGGAACACAAAGGTACTGCAAACATAAAAGTATTGTAAATATCATGATGAGGTAATTTGGCTTGAGAAGAACATTTTCTTTTCCTCTTGTTGTACTATAAATAAGGTTGATTCTTAGAATAAAGCATGCATTGGTTCACACGCCTCTGCATCCCCTGCATCCTGATTTCTTCTACGCCTATACCTCAGGGCCCCCAAGCCCTTCAGGCTTGAATTGTGGTCACTGATCGGTGACATGTGCCACCATACCCAGCCAATATATATCAAGCTTTTTTTCTCCTTTTGATTTTTTGAGACAGGGTCTCTCTGTAGCCCCAGATAGCCTAGAACTCACTATGTAGACCAGGCTGGCCTTGATCTCACAGAGATTCACCCACTTCTGCCCCATTTCCCCTCTCCCACCAGTGCTAGGATCAAAGGCATGTTCTATATCTGCCTTAAGCTTTTGTTTTTGTTTTTTGAAAAAACAGAAACAAAATCAAAATACCTCCCAAATGAGAAGATGATTCCCCTGCAGCCCGAGCAGCACCACTCTCTGCCTGCACTAAGTCTTCCTTCTTGCCCTGGCTGCAGGCCCACTCCTGCTCTATCCACCCCAGATCTCTGGACTACCCTCTTAGTCTAGACCTGTTCACTGTGTCCTGATCCCTTATACTCAGACTAGGTCAACTCTCCAACTTCATTTGTTAGACCTTCCACAGGCTGTCCTCACCCCCATCTTGCTTTTGGGCCCCCACCTGATCAGCTTACCACAGACCTACCTACCAGCCAGACCAGCCTAATGAGACTGTGAGAACCTGAAGCACACACCAACTAACTTTTCATACCTGAGCAAAAAGCAACCAAGCTACATCAACAATATAAACAGTAGCAAACTTCAACTAAACAAAGGCAAAATAGAATCTCCTATAGGGCACACAATCAAAAAAGACATCCAGAAGCCCAAATGGCAATGCAAAAACACAAATAATATGAAAAACCAAGAGAATATGTCTCCAACAAAACCCACCAGTCCTACAGAACAGTACTACAATGAGAATCGCCCTCAGAAGCCCCACGATGCAGAATTTAAAAGAACAATCACAAAGATGGTGAAAGAACTTAACACAGAGACAAAAAACTCAAAGAAAAAGTGAATAAGCATAAACTTGTGACAGAAGCTCAAGAAAATACAAATATGTGGCTGAGAAATATGTAGCTACAAAATGGGAACAACCTAAGTGTCCCTCAACTGATGAATGAATAATGAAAATGTGGTACATTTACAGAATGGAGTTCTACTCAGCGGTAAGAAAAGATGAGATTATGAAACAACCTAAATGTCCCTCAACTGACGAATGAAAAATGAAAATGTGGTACGTTTACACAATGGAGTTCTACTCAGTGGTAAGAAAAGGTGAATTATGAAATTCGCAGCTAGAAGGATGGAACTAGACACTGTTAAGCTAAGCGAAGTAACACAGACTCAGAAAAGCAAGCAACGAATGTTCTTCCTCATTTGCGGATCTTAGCACCAATCCTTTATATATGGATATATATCCTGATGTAACAGCAAGAGCCAGAGAAATGGAAAGGAAGCACAGAGGTTAAAGAGAAAGAAAGAACCCAGAAGAGGGGGATAGTAGGGAACAGATGTTACCAAGGGGGAAGTGGGAAAAATGGGGTATTCAACTGTGAAGGGAGGAGAGAGGGACATACAAGGAACCACAGGGGTAAAGGGGAAGAAGGAACCCAAGGGGGTGGGGGTTAATAGGAGACAGATATTGTCAAGGGAAAAATGGGAAAAGTTAATGCGTTTCCCTCTGACTTTTTTCACCACCCAAGCAAACTATCTCTATTGGTGCAATAACGGCACTTTTATCTAGGGGGTAATCAACAGCTATCCAGATAGGCTGACTAGACTCCAGTGGATGAACTTGCACCAAGGGGCATCTGGGTACAAGTGCTTTACTGGATAGGATTTAACATATATGACAGAATGCATGAAAACTAGTGTGTGTGGGGGGGTGGGGGCTAAATTAGATTAAGATCTGTTATATGAAATGCTCAAAAACTCAATAAAATAAAAATATTTTTTAAAAAGACAAGGTATACCATTACTTTCCTCTTTGTAGTTTACACTTTGGAAATAGTCCTATCTCATTTATCCTAGAAGGAAGGAATAAAGGGAAGGAAATTACAAGAAACAGGAGACTGAATTATATAGTGAGTTACATAGCCTTCTGTGTATGTAACAATGAGAATTTAGAAATTATAGCCCAAGAATGAGTCCATTTTCCCAAGAAAGAGGCTGTTTCACATGTTTGTTGCAGATAGATCTTCTGGAATAATGTAATGTGCAGGGAACAGCACATCACAACATGCTTAATTTTGGTTCTATACTTCAAAAAGTTCCCTATTTCAAAAACTCTAAGATGGCTCTAAAATTTTTATTTGGTTGAAAAACCCCTTGAAGACAAATTGCTTATCTTTGGAAAGTTAGGATTGTAGAGCTCAACAATAACTGGAAAATCATTGCAGATGGGTAAAATGATCCAAAGTCATGGCACAGCACTCTCAAACACTTATCAAACCTGGACTGAGAGATGGTGGTATAATGAAAGGGGGGGAATGCAGTAAGACTCGATAAGGTATCGGTGATGAGAAAGAAGACTCCTAAGTGGAGAATACCATTCTTCTATCCTGAAAATACCAGAAAATGTTCTCTAGAGTATTAAGAAACAAATATTTAAAAAAATGACTTCTGTGAGGCAAAATTTGGAGCAGATCATTGAAAAAACAAGGCATAGCCTGTAATGTATAAGCCAAGTTTGTTTTCTGAGGGCTACTGTGTCTATTGCATGCTTTGTCATGAAAAAATATCAGCCAATAAATGAACAATAAGAGATAGGCTCATTTGTTATTCTTGTTTAATTTTATTGCTGCTTCTTCCTGTAAGACCCCTAATAAAAGAATAACACCAGAGCATGGTTTGAAATTTTTTATGCTTTACATTTCCTTCTCATTTGTCTTTTTTCCCTTCTACTCAGCCTCAGGACATCATTATTCAATGCTGAAGTTGTTTACTCCTTGAATAATTACTGTAAATTATAGAGATGTAAATTCTGCTAACTGCTGTACATCATTAAGTGGTTTCATTAAATCATTAATTATATCAGAATGAAAAGTATTTGTGAATTTTGCTTATTTTATACCATCCATCCAAACTCTTCTAAACAGTCATCTGTACATAGATCTTGATGAGAGAAGAGAAAACCTATATAGTAGATACCCTCTGAGAAAACAGAAATGAGGAAATATTCTTAATCTTGTTTGTGATGCTATAACAAAATACCTGTGACTGGATCATTTATAGAGAGTACAGATTTACTTGACCATAGTTCTAGAGGCTCAGGAGCCCAAGATCAGTGGGCTATATTTGGTAAGGACCTGCTTGTAGTGTCATGACATGGCAGAAAACATCACATGACCAGAGGAGTACAAGAGAGGGGCCAAGCTTGCTTCCACAGCAGACCCTCTTTTGCAGTAATGAGCTCATTCCCATGGTAATGACTCAATCCATTTACATGGACAGAACCCTCAGGACCTGGCTCAACACTACGTGCAGAGGCTGTGAGTCTCATTCCAACACACCTGTGTAGTTCCAACATTAATCATTTTGCTTCTGGCCCATAAATTAAGAAAGGGCACTTGCCAGGCATTTCTGCTTTTCTTTCATGTCACCTCAGACACAAGGATTGGCGTGGAATGTAACTTCTAGGTCTAAAATGATTCTTTTGCTGTCACTCTTTCCTGTAGTTCTGGCATTGTTCTTCCATAAACTCTGGATCAAAACTCCATAACAATCATCGACTCTGCAGTATATTTCTTGAAACCCATATTCTATTGTTCTGTCACAGTAAATATTTTTCTACCCCTTTGAATAAAAATGTCTAGACAATCCTTTTCTAAAACAAACGTATCGAGACAGAATATTTTAGGTGTCTTAGCAGCTACAAAGAACTTGCAACCTATAATTACTGGGAGAGGGAGAGCTAGTTTTCTTTAGGGGAGTGATGCTAGATAGGCTGACCAGGCTCCAGTGGATAGACTCAGACTGAGGGATGTTTGGGGACACAAAGTTGGCTTGATAGCCTGTAATGGCTGGGTGCCAACTTGACTGGATCTGGGTTTAATTGAAATGAGAGAGATCTTCTTAACTGGATCATCTGAAACTGGAAGACATACTCTAAATGTGGGTGTTACCTTCTGATGGCAGTCCTTATAAAAGGCCACTGCAGAGGAGAAAGACTGGCTTCTTGCTGCTTGCCTTCTCTCTCACTGGTGAGTTCAACTTGCTGCTGTAGACTGAAGGAGAGCTGATCTTTTGGAATTCATCAGACCTTCAGTGCCAGATTGGGACTACTGAGACATCCAGCCTCGTGGACTGAGTGACTATGGATTCTCAACCTCTCCAGTGTGGTGCAGCCATTGTTGGACTATTCGGACTCTATCCTGTGAGCTAAGCTGATAAATCTCTATACATACATATTCATTCTACCAGTTCTTTTTCTTTGGAGAATGCTGACTAATACAGATTGTGGTACCAGGAGTGGTTCGAGAGAAACAGAATTGAAAGGATGAATTTCTGTAATGGGCTTGTTGGTATTTGGAGTAGGCTCTCCTACTCAGAGACTTCAGGCAGCACGGAGAGCACTGAAAATCCATGGTGTAGACTATTTGAAACAATTATGGAGATAGACCCATTTGAATCTCCTAACTCACCTCTTGTGAAGAGCAAGAAATTTAGTGACTCTACATAAAACATTTGACAATTTGTAGAAAAATAAGAAAAATAATGACGCTGGCTGGTTACTTCCAGCATCTCTGGATAAAGTGATGAAGATAAACAATGAGCTTAATGATAAAATTGACAAGCTCCAGATTTGAATCAACAGTTTAAAAGTTTCCAAGTGTGCCCTGGAAAAGAATCTTCTTTCCAGCAGCCAGGGAGCTAATGCTGCAGAAAATCAAGCTGGAGCCCTTATTATACGTTTGGCTGACCTACAACCAAATTTAATTCCCAGCCTCAAAGGGTGTCAGCAGTAAAGGTGAGGGTAGGGAAAGATTGGAATCCTGACACGTGGGATGGAGATGTGTGGGAGAACCCTGAGGAGGCTGAGGATTTTGAATCCTCAGACTCTGAAGAATTTGCTTCACCTGGTGAATTAATCTCCCCACCCTCAGCAGACCCACCTTCCCCACCCTTGCCTGAGAAAACTAATCCCATTGAGGAAACTAATCCCATTCAGCAAGACAAAGCTGACGTCCCTCAGGGCCCAGTTGTTGTTGCTTCTAGACCTATAACCAGACTCAAAGCTATGCAGGCCCCTAGAGGTGGTCCATGAGGAGGTACACTACACCACTAAAGAACTTAGTGAATTTGCTAATTCGTTCAAGCAGAAGGCTAATGAATATGTCTGGGAATGGATTTTATCAGTATGGGATAACGGTGGAAGAAACATAAAATTGGATCAGGCTGAGTTTATTGACATGGGCCCCCTGACTGGAGAGTCTGGGTTTAATATGGAAGCTTGTGCAGTTAAAAAAGGTGTTAAAAGTTTATTTGATTGGTTGGCTGAGGTATTTATCAAAAGATGGCCTACTGACAGAGAGCTAGAGATACCTGATATCCCTTGGCTTAGTGTTGATGAAGGGATTGTAAGGCTCAGGCAAACTGGTATGCTTGAGTGGGTTTGCAGTGTAAAACCAAATCCTCCACAATGGGAAGGCCCAGAGGACATACTTTTAGTGATTTTATAAGATGGAAAGTACTGAGAGAGACACCAGAACATTTGAAGAGCTTTGCTTTTGCTCTTTTTCTTATGCCGAATCTTACAGTTGAAGATGCTGCTGCTCAATTGCATAAATTAAATGTAAATATAATAGGTGTAACAGGACCTTGGAGTAGGGGTCAGATGGCAGTAATGGGCGGCAAAGGCAAAACAATACCTACAATGGCATGACTCGAATGGACCTGTGGTACTGGCTAATCAATCATGGTGTTTCCAGGGACCACATACATAAGAAGCCTGCTAAGTTTTTATTTGATCTGTATAAGCAGAAAAGCTCTAGGACAAATGACAGGAAGTCAGTATTGGATCATAGCAATAGAGAATCTCACTCAGTCAACCAATTTGCAGACTTGAAACAGTTTACAGACCCAGAACCCCTTGAATGAAGGGAAGGCTGGGTGCCCTTGAGGAAGGACCTTGTTACAATACCAGAATGTATAATTGGGATAGATATACTTAGGAATTGGCAGAATCCCCACATTGGTTCCATGGCCTGTGGAGTGAGGGCTATTATGGTTGGAAAGGCCAAATGGAAACCACTGGAATTTCCTCTGCCAGGGAAAATAGTGAACCAAAAAGAGTATTGCATCCCTGGAGGGATTGCAGAAATTAGTACTACTATCAAGGATTTGAAAGATGCTGGGTTGGTGATTTCCACCACATCTCCCTTTAACTCTCCTATTTGGCCTGTGCAGAAGACAGATGGGTCATGGAGAATGACAGTTGGCTATCGGAAACTTAATCAAGTAGTGACTCCAATTGCAGCTGCTATACCAGATGTGGTTTCCTTACCCAAGCAGTTTAATACATCTCCTGCTACCTTTTATACCGCTATTGATTTGGCAGATGTTTTCTTCTCAATACCAGTTCATAAGGACCACCAGAAACAATTTTCTTTCAGCTGGCAGGGCCAACAGTATACCTTTACTGTCCTGCCTCAAAGGTATATTAACTCTCTAGAATTGTTTCATAACTTGGTTTGAAGTGTTCCTGATTGCCTGACTCTTCCATGAAATATCACACTGGTCCACTATATTGATGATGTTATGCTGATTGGATCCAGTGAGCAGGAGGTAGCAGACAGCTGGACTTGTTGGTAAAGCGTATGCACATGAGAGGATGGGAAATAAATCCAACCGAAATACAAGGGCCTTCGACCTCAGTGAAATTTCTAGGAGTTCAGTGGTGTGGATCATGCAGAGACATTCCTTCTAAGGTGAAGAATAAGTTGTTGCACTTGGCCCCTCCTTCCACCAAGAAAGAAGTACGGTGCTTGGTGGGCATGTTTGAATTCTCGAGGCAGCACATTCCTCCTCTGGGTGTGTTACTACCGCCCATATATCAAGTAACTCAGAGGGCAGCTACCTTTGAGTGGGGCCTGGAACAGGAAAGAGCCCTTCAACAGGTCCATGCTGCTGTACAAGTTGCTCTGCCCCTTGGGCCATATGATTCAGCAGACCCGGTGATGCTTGAGGTATCAGTGGCAGATACAGATGCTGTTTGGAATCTCCAGCAGGCCCCCATAGGGGAATCACAGCAGAGGCCATTGGGATTTTGGAGTAAAGCTTTGCCTTCATCTGTGGACAACTATTCTCCCTTTGAGAGACAGCTCTTAGCCTGCTATTGGGCCTTAGTGGAAACTGAACGTTCTGATATGCTTGCAGAATATTTTAGAGTGTGTCTTACAGAGTGTGTCTTCTAGAGAGTTTATAGTTATTGTTGGAGATACATTTTCCAAAAAATTGGCTTATGCTATATGTTCCAAAACTCACATAAAAATACAGACCTGGTGATACACTCTTGTAATCCCAGCACTGGGGAGGCAGAGGCAGGCACCCAGAGTCACTCTAGCCAATTCTGTTTTTCTAATCGTTATCTCCCACCTTGTCTCTATAGAAGTCTTTTTCAAAGTGAGCTGATGTATCATGACCAGGCCTCTGGCTTCTTATTTTTTTTCTGGAAATGCTATGTTCAAATGCAAGCCTTCCTTGGGACAGCTCTAGGAAGTCATTTCTGGAGCACATGGTTCACAGAGCCCCCTCTTTTTCTGAAAACTTCTATGTTACCTGCATTATGAGATGGTCTATGATGGCTGATCTTAGTTGTCACCTTGACTGGATGTAGAATTAAATAAAATGCAAGGGACTTTCTTGATTGTATTATTTGAAGCTGGAAGACCTACCCTAAATGTGGGCAGCACCTTTTCGTGGCATCCCAATGAAAAGGACATGGCGGAAGGGAGCTTTGACTTTTTGCCTACTTACCTTCACTCTTACTGGCTAGTTTAACTATCTTGTGGCTGTGGCATTCATTTTCTGATATTAGAACCAACTTCTTCAGGTTCCAGTGTAGACTGAAGACAAGCAGATCTCCAGGAATTCTCCAGGCCTACTGGTCCAAATTGGGAATACTGATGATTCTCAGCTTCTCCAGAGTGACACAGTTATTGTTGGACTACCCGAATTCTATACTATAAGCCAATCTAATAAATTCCTTTTAATACATGTCAAACAGAAAAAATTACACTAGTTTCTATTTCCGTTTGTTTTCAGAACAGAAAATTTCTGAAAAAACTACATAGAAGTGAAGACTGAGGCACTCCCTGATGTTTATTAAAATGGAATATTTGAGAGGCATTAAGGTGGCAAGATTCAATGGCTGGTACCCTAAACCTGCTTGCCAGGTGTGTGTGTGTGTGTGTGTGTGTGTTGTCATGGAGGCTGGCCTGTCTGAAATCTTCAGTAAGTTTGAGATCCAGGACAGCCAATGGTGTAGAAGAAGTTCAAAGGCAATATTCTGAAGAATTTTCTGTTAGGGAGACAGATCTTTTTTTTCTTTAATTATTTATTTAATAACCATATAAGTAGAACAAGCATTTCATGACAACAGCATTGACATATTCAATAACAATTTCCAGAGCTAAGATGCATCTGTTTCAAGATTGACTGTAAATTTTTAGGTTTACAGTTGAATTAATACAGTTATACAATACTGTACTCAGCATAAAACCTTTAAGAAATAAAATTAAATGAAGTTTTAACCTTTAAAAATATCTCAATTTCATTATTAAAATACAGTTTCATACAGAAAAATTCATTTTTAACGCAATTGACACTAAGATGTTTGCACATGCATTTCTAGTCTTTATATATCTGATTATTACTAGTCACAGTTGATTACTTTCTGAGCTCTTTGGCATCTGAGCATGGATATAAAGTCATCAGGTAGATTTCAATGGTAATGTTTTTCACATCTACAAATAATTGATGAGCAAATTTTTATGCTTTGAAGAATTATTTTTTTAATTAAAAAAAATAACCACATGATTAGAAGTATTTCATTATAGCTTTAACATATTCAGTAACACACTCCAGAACAAGGATACATCTCTTTAAAAAGTGGCTGTAAATTTTTAGTTCACAGTTGAATCAATACAGTTAAACAATATTGAATTCAGTATAAACCCTGTAAGATATAAAATTGAATGAGTTTTTGCACTTTAAAGAAGATCTCCATTTTAAGATATGTAGTTTTCTACATTTTTAAAATATTTTTTTAGAAGAAGCATATCATTGCAGCTTTAACATTCCCAATAACAGTTTCCAGAGCAAAGACACACCTCCTTCAAAAGTGGTTATAAAATTTCTAGGTTCACTGTTGAATCAATACAGTTATACAATATTGAACTAAGTATAAGCCCTGTAAGACATAAAATTGAATGAGTTTTTAACCCTCAAAAGAGGTTTTCATTTCATTCTAAACTATACTGTTTCTTACAGCAAGACCCATTGTTTTTGCTAACACTGAGATATTGGACCATGTGTCTCTAATCTGTATGTATCTTATTATTACTAGTCATAATTGTTTGCACTCGGATCCTTGGTGCCTGTGTATGTCTATAAAGTCCTTGGGTAGATTTCAATGGTAATGTTTATCACCTCTACTAGTTAACATGACATAAACTTTAATGCTTCTTCCTCAAATATAACACATTTAAAAAATTTGTTTTTTTTTTTCTGTGTGTGTATAGCACATTAACATCCTAAACCATCTTATTCAACTATACACCCACTTCCCAGATGGCACCCTCCCATAGCCTCCCTCCCCCCACCAGATTCCTTATACTCTGTTATCCCTATTACTGTCTGCTGTGTTGTTGGCACCCCCAGCCATTCCCCACTAGTTGCCCATCTGGTGAATCTAGTCAGCCTATGTAGAGGTCTTTGTTTTAGGAAGGTCAGCTGATCCTTATCTAGCAGCAATCACTTGTCAGTATTCTTTTAGATAAGATTGGGGTCTGCTGTTCATTTTCCCAGTTCTATGCTGGGTTACTATCTGGGAGTCCCTTTGGCCACCCTGGCCAACAACTCAAAAGAAGGTATCTCCTGTCTGGCATTGTTGCTTGTTATGTTGCCTTTAGCTATACATATAGACTCTTAAAAAAATTATATTGGCCCCTTTAATCTTTGCTTATACTTTCCTTTTGGGTGTTTAAGGGCATACAGTTGGCTCAGATAAACCAATTTATTTTTACTCTTAAGGTTGCTGGAGGATCTGTTCCTCAGGGGTCACATGGGCTTGGGAGGAGCCCCTGGCTCCTTTCTTTTATCAGTTCCACCTATGTGAAGATAAATCAAAGGTCCTGCTCAACAATGGCTGGCTTCGCTTGGAAGCAATGGAGGAAATGATTCCTCTCTGTTGACCCTCTTCTTTGTAGACTGGACATTGGTTCATGTCCATCTCGTGGGGTCTCCTTGGCTTCCTTGATCAAGAGGAAAGGTGACCCACCACAATTACAGGACATTTTGGGAGATGCTCATAGTCCCCTGGAACTAGTCTACCTAGGAGGGCAAGGAGAAAAACTGTCCTTTACATCCCTCTGACCAAATTAGTATAGGCCTCAAAGAATATCTGTTAAACATCCAAGAAGGTTAGTTCCAACAGTCTGGTACATTTAATTACTGTGTGCCATGTAGATAAATCTAGGGCAAAGACCTATTGTTCTCAGATAAACCTTACCTAGACATACATTTCTTGATCTGGTGTGTATAATTCATCAGTAGGTTGTTGGACTAATATGGTTCCCTCTGGTTTTTAAAACTAGGCATTATTTATCTCTCACATTGTCTAACCCCTCCATCATAGTTTCCCCAATTAAGGTGCCCCCATTTCTCCCCTTTCTCCCTTAATAATACCCTTCTCCTATGGTCCTACCTCTCTTGAACTCCTTCTTTCCCTTTATCCCCAAGGTTCTGTGCATGCCCTTCCCTCCTCCCTCCCTTAAACTATCCCAATTTTTATCCATATCTCCCTTATTAATGCTGGTTTCCTACTGTTCTTCTCTTTCAGGTTCTTTCTTTTCCCTTACCTCCCAGGTTCCTTTCCATTATCCTGGTTCCTGTAGTTATGTCTGAATACATACTCACTTATTAGGATTTGGCTTTAGGATCCACATATGAGGGAGAACATACATCAATTTTTTTTCTGAGTCTGTGTTACTTTACTTAGTATAACATTTTCTAGTTCCATCCATTTATCTGCAAATTTCATGATTTCATTTTTCTTTACTGCTGAGTAAAACTCCATCGTATAAATGAACCACATATTCATTAGCCACTCATCAATTGAGGGACACTTAGGTTGCTTCCATCTCTTAGCTATTGTGAAAAGAGCAGCAACAAACATGGATGTACAAGTGTTTCTGCGATAGGATGAGTTCTTTGGGTATATGCCAAGGAGTGGTATAACTGGGTCAAATGGTAGGTTCATTTGTAGTTTTTTAAGAGTTCTCCACACTGCTTTCCATTGGGGTTGAACAAGTTTGCAGCCCCACCAGAAGTGCATGAATGTTCTCCTTTCCCCACACTCTCTCCTCTCCAACATTTGATAATATTTGTTCTCTTGATCTTAGCCAGTCTGACTGGGGTAAGATGAAATCTTAAAGTGGTTTTAATTTGCATATTCCTAATTATTAGTGATGTTGAATATCTTTTAAGATGCTTCATAGCCATCTTTACTTCTTCTTTTGAGAACTCTCTGTTTAGCTCCTTAGCCCATCTTTTTTAAATTGGGTTACTTCTTGTCTTGATTCTCTGTTTTTTGAGTTTGTTATATATTTTGGATTTTAAACCTCTGTCAGATGCGTCTCTGGTGAAAATTTTCTCCTACTCCGTGGGTTTTCTCTTCATTTTCTTGATTAT
>NW_008358866.1:2737731-2745237 GCF_000622305.1 Nannospalax galili | reverse complement strand
GTTTCAAGCACTATGTTAAAAGAGAAGTGGAGATAGTGGACAGCCTTGTCTGGTTCCTGATTTCAATGGGAATGTTTCCAGTTTTTCTCCATTTAGAATGATGTTGGCTGTGGGTTTGTTACATATGGCTTTAATTATGTTGATGTATGTTCCCTCCAGTCCAATTCCCTCTAGGACTTTGAACATAAATGCATGTTCTTTGAATTCTGTCAAAGGCCTCTGCATTTATTGAGATGACCATGTGGTTCCTGTCTTTGAGCCCATTTACAAGATTTATGATGTTTATTGACTTACATATATTGAACCATTCCTGCATCTCTGGGTTAAAGCTGACTTGATCATGGTGCGTGATTTTTTTCATCTGTGGCTGTATGCAGTTTGCAAGTATCTTGTTGAGAATTTTTGCATCTATGTTCATTAAGGATATGGGTCTACAGTTTTCTTTTTTGTTTGTATCTTTACCTGGCTTTGGTATTAGAGTGATAGTGGCTTCATAGAAGGTATTTAGAAGTTCTCCCTCCATTTCTTTTTGAATAAATTAAGTAGTATTGCATGTAGATCTTCTTTAAATGTCTAATAGAATTCCACTGTAAATCCATCTGGTCCTGGGCTTTATTTAATCGGGAGGTTTTGTATTACTGTTCCAATTTCTTTTTGTGTTATGGGTCTGTTTAAACTATTAATCTCTTCTTGGTTTAGTTTTGGTAGTTCCCATACCTTTAGATATCTGTCCATTTCTTTTAGGTTTTCATATTTAGTAGCATATAGGTTTTTAAAGTATTCCCTTATATCTGTATCTTTCCCTTATATGTATATGTTCTGTATCTTTCTGGTGTCTATTGTGATGTTTCACTTTCAACTCTGATTTTGTTGATTTGGAGGTGCTCTTTCTTTCTTTTGTTTAACTGGGCTAGCGGTCTGTCAATCTTGTTTATCTATTCAAAGAACCAGCTCTTGGATTCGTTGATTCTTTTATTGTTTTCTTTGTTTCGATTTCATTAACTTCTGCCCTGATTTTTGGTATTTCTTCTTGTCTGCTGGGTTTGGGTTTCATTTGTGTTTGCTTTTCAAATGTCTTGAATTGCAATGTTAAGTCATTTATTTGTGATCATTCCGATTTTTTGATGTAGGCAGTTGGAGCTATAAACTTCCCCCTAAGAAAAGCTTTCAGCGTGTCCCAGAGGTTTTGTTGTGTTGTATTGCTCTCTTCATTTAGTTCCAGGAATACTTTTATTTCTTTCTTAATTTCTCTTTTGACCCATTCATCATTCAGGAGTGTGTTGTTTAACCTCCATGTGTTCATGTGGTGATTAGGGCTTCTTCTACTGTTGATTGTAAGCTTTATTGCCTTGTGGTCTGATAGAATGCATGGGATTATTTCAATCTTTTTGTATTTGTTGAGGTTTGTTTTGTGCCCCAGTATATGGTCGATTTTGGAGAAAATTCCATGGGTTACTGAGTAGAAAGTCTGTCCTTTGGTACCTAGGTGGAATACTCAGTAGATATCTGTTAGGTCCATTTGATGTATGGTATTGTTTAATTCAGATGTCTGTCTGTTAACTCTGCTTTGTTGACTTTTCTAATGGAGACAGTGGGGTATTGAAGTCCCCTACTATTAAGGAGTTGGGATTTATCTGGATCTTAAAGTCCTGTAGTATTGTTTTTACGAAGTTGGGTGCACCAGAGTTTGGTGAATATATGTTCATGATTGTAATATCTTCTTGGTTTATTGTTCCTTTGATCAGAATGAAGTGGCTCTATTTACCTCTTCTGATTAGTTTTAGTTTAAAGTCTATTTTATCAGATATTAGAATTACAATGCCTGCTTTTTTCTTAGTGCCATTTCCTTGGTATATTTATTTCCATCCTTTCACCTTAAGATTGTGCCTGTCCTTGAAAATGTGTGAGCTTGTTGCAGGCAACAAAAAGATGGGTTTTGTTTCTTAATCCACTCACCCAGTCTGTGTCTTTTGACTGGGGAGTTCAGGCTGTTGATATTTAAAGTTATTAATGAAAGATGTGTATTGAATCCTGTCATTTTTATTTCTGTTTACATTCTTGATATAGCTGTACTTTTCCACAGTTATCCCTTCATTGAATTTTTTTCCACAACCTCTTGGGTATAGTCATTCTTTTCTTCGGGTCTTTGTATTGCTTCCAGAACTCTCTGAAGGGCTGGTTTTTGTGGACATGAATTCCTTCAGCCTATTTAATATCATGGAAGATTTTTCTTCCCCCTTTGATTATAATAGACATTTTAGCTGGGTATAGTAATCTGGGTTGGCATCTATGGTCATTTAAAACTGGGAATCCTTTGGTTCAGGCTCTTCTGGCTTTCATTTTTGCACTGAAAAGTCAACTGTAATCCTAATGGGTTTTTCTTCTATGTGACTTGTTGTTTCTCTTTTGCAGCTTTCAGCATTGTCCCTTTGTTCTGCATGCTTTGTGTTTTTACTATGATGTGCCATGGAGAGTTTCTTTTCTGGTCCCATCTGATTGGTGTTCTATATGCTTCTTGTATTTGTATGGGTACGTGTTTCTTTAATTTGGGGAAATTTTCTTCTTTGATTCTGTTGAAGATCTGGTCCATGCCATTATCTTAGGATTTTTCCCTTTCCTTTGCACCCATGATTTGTAAGTTTGTTCTTTTTATGGTGTCACACAATTCCTGAATATTCCATTCTTGTGATTTCTTAAATTTTTCGTACTTTTTGCTTTATTGGTCTAGTTTGTCCACTTTATCTTTCAGTCTTGATATTCTGTTTTCTATTTCATTCATTCTATTGGTGAGGCTTTGTCCTGTCATTTCTAATTGGCTTACTGAGTGTTTCACTTCCTTCTTCATTTCAGCCTGAGTATTCTTCAATATTTCTAACTCTTCTGAATTCATTCAGAAGTTTATCCCTATCTTTCTTCAGTTCTTTGATTTCTTTGCTTGTGTGTTCTTGAAATTTACTGAATTCTTTTATCATGTTTATAACTGGTCCTTTGAGTTTCATGTCCTGCATTATCTGTAGGGGGTTCTTATTGTACTCTTCTAGAGGACTATTGGTATTTGGTGGGGTTAAGTTATTTTGGTTTTTCATGTTATTTTTTCTCTGTGATTTTGACATGTGAATTTCTTTTGTAGTTTCTGATTCTTGTGTGAGACTCAAGTCTTCAAGTTTAGGTCAGCTTCTTTTTGTAAACTTTATGTGCCTTTGTGGTTTACTTTTTGGGCACGAAAAGCTGTTTGGTCTAAGCTTCCAGTCCTCTCTTTTGATTTTGTACTTGAGTGGCCAGATTGCTTTTGTCTTTAGGAGTTCACATAGAGGCCCAAAGTCAGATGAGGATCAGATGCTGTCAGACTTTCTTCCAAGGTCTGGATCACCCCCGAAAGATTTTGGCCTCAGGAATTTGGGGGTTGGACTGGCCTGGGGCAGGGCTCAGGAAAGATGCTGGTCTAGGGCAGCTGGTGGCCATGACACTCAGAGATGCAAAGTGAGATGGGGGCTGGAAGAGGCCCTAAGGTCTCCTGGGGACTGCATTGATGAACTGGGTTGGTCTGGATGCAAAGGATCAGGAAGCTAAAAGGTCAGCCCTGGAGTCCAGGAAAGAGGCTGGTGGGTTGTGCAGCCAAGGGAAGCAGAGGGAGGTGAGGGTGGGGCCAGGCCCAAGAAGGCTCCTGGGGACCTCGAGAAGGAACTGGGTCCACCTAGATGCAAGGGATTAGGAAGCAGTGGTGGTCCCAGGGTCCAGGAACAAGGCTGAGGGCCATGCAGTCCAGGGAAGCAGAGTGAGGTGATGGTGGGACCAGACCCAGAGGGCTCCTGGGGACTGCGAGAAGGAACTGGGTTGGCCTGGATGCAAAGGAACAGGAAGCAGTGGTGGTTCCCCCGGTGTCTGGAGTGCCAAGACAAGGAATTGGACAGCACCCAGGTTAGGAGGAGAGACAGGTGGGGAAGATGGGAGGATGAATGAGGCTGGGGGAGTCAAGCCATGGAGGGCATGATCGACTTACCTGGAAAGTGGCCCCAGGTTGTGCAGGCCCAGGGAAGCAGAGAGAAGTGATGAGCTTTTTATATTACTTAAGCCTTCATTAATTGGATGACGTATACCAAATTTATTGAGGGAAATTTGCTTTACTTAAAGATCATGGATTTAAATATAAATCTTATCCCAAAACACCTTTTAATATGACACATGAATTTAGCCATCACAAATATTAATTTAAAATAACTCCTTGACCACTGAATGTCAAAATTTAGGTTTAATAAATTATAGTTATCTTTTTAGTGTTCCAAATGCACACTGTTCTATTTCTTAGATTTGTTTTTAGAACTATATATGAGTAATCTGTTTGCATTTTAGGATCACACCTGAAGTACCAAGGGTCATGATTTCATATTCCAAGCCTCAGAAGGAAAGAATGTGTAGCATGTAGCAGGGACAAAGGAATACTTCCCAATTTTTTGAAATTCAAAAGTTGAGGCTTTTGGGAAAGCAGGAAGGAACTTAGACACTGAAGATTGGAGAGAAGCTGTGCTGTGATGCTAAGAAAATCCTCCTTGCAAAAATTTGGATAGGAATCAAGGACAACTGTGAAGTGATGTCTGTGAGAACACCTGTGTCCCTTGTCATCACCCTATTGGGTTCAACACTCCAAAAGAAATACAGGGGAATTATAGAAATAATTCATGTGGAAGAGAAATTTTAGAAAGGAAATTAATCTGGCTGGCTGGAGATAGGTCTGATAATTATTTTTAAAATAATTATTTGTTCTGTGCTTACTTTGTGCCAGAAGTACCAAGTATCTTACATATTTTTATATTTATCCCCACACTGACCTCATGAGCCATGAGCTTGACACCTTCCCTGTACTAATTTCAGGACAGGTTTACCCTCATCCAAAAGTTAGTAGGGTACCCAGGATTTCTGGTAAGATTTTTTTTTTTAAAGTTCTGACTTTGGGAAACTTTATTTAAGGAAATAGAGCTTTTAAAGGGGAAACAGGAAGTAGTGTCATCATTGGCAAAATTGGACATTAACATACATTTTTTTCTTTCTTTCTTTTTAGAGACAGGGTCTCTCTGTAGCCATAGCTGGCCTGGAACTTGCTATGCCCACCATAGTGGCCTGGATTTCACACAGGTTCATCTGTCTCTGCCTCCAGAGTTCTGGGATTAAACGTGTGCACCACCATGCCTGGCCCATTTTTGCTTTTAGATGTTCAGGATTGTTCTAGCTGAAGCAAAACAGTCCCTGAGGGATTTATTCGAGTTTTAAGGTTGAAGTCCATTCATGGAAGCCACACTTGAGTTTCTGGAGAGGAGCTGTATGATGAAGAAGCCAGGATCACGGCTACTTCTCTGCCCAGGGAGGCAACCTTGATGGTATAAGAACAGAGTATACCAATTTCTTTTTTCTTTTTTTCTTTTTCTATTCATTATTTCCATTTTATGTGCATGTGTGTACTGCCTGCATGTAGGCAAGTGCACCCATGTCATGCAATGCCCGCAGAGGACAGGAGAGGCTGTTGGATCCCTTGGAACTGGAGTCACAGACAGTCGGCAGCTGCCATGTGGGTGCTGGGATTCGAATCCGGGTCTTCTGCAAGAACAGTGTTCTTAAGTTCCAGGTCTTCTGCAAGTCAGTGTTCTTAACTGCTGAGCCATCTCTCCAGCCCCATCTCTCCAAGTGTGGCATCCCAATTTCTTTCAGGTTTCTCACAGCTACTGCCAAGGCTAAGTTTGAGAGAGGTTGTTCCCAAACCTCCATGCTGTTTTTAGTTCTAAGACAATACCTCTGCTTGCCCAAGGAATCTTGGTTGATGGCAATTACATCCACATACTGAAGCAAAGCCATGGCTTGAGAGCTGATTTGTCGGAGATAATGACATGATCAGAGGAGCTGCCATGATAGCCCAGAAGGCCCTCTGTGTCACCTGATGATCCCAGCTGAGCCCAAAGTTGCCAGTCACTAACATATCTGGGTCATTCCAACCCCCTGTTCCAACGACATCAAAAATTTCCTTCAGGTTAGCTGTTGTCCAGGCCAAGACACTCTTTGTGATTTCCCAGGAATCATAAACATCATCAAAACTTCTCTAGTGATTGCAGTACTGTCATATATTAGTGTAATTGGGCTTATGAAAGGGTCTCAAATAAAGAGGCCACTCAAAGGAGTATACAATGCTTCTGCTAGTCCTGTTCAAGGCCAAGGACATGTATTTAAAACCATTTGCCAAACTTGTCACACTGTCACGGTAACAACCATCAAATTTTAGCAGATCTACACCCCGGTCAGCAAAGGTCTGGGCATCAATGTCATAGTATCCAAAACTCCCAGGGAAGCATGCACAGGTTTTATTTCCAACATTTTCATAAATGCCTAGCTTAGGTCCTTTGCTGTGGACATAATTAGCTAGGTGGTGGATCCCACCAGGAAAGCACTGGGGGTCTGCCTGAAGACAGCCTTGTGAATCCCTTTCAGCAGCCATCCGACAGTCATCTATGCAGAGGTATTCATAACCTGCATCCTTCCAGCCATCAGAGGCCATGAACTCTGCCATCTGCATGAAGAACTGCTTGCTGATGCAGGAGTCAAGATCTTCCTGGCAGTCAAGGTTGCACACGAAATGCTCCCAGTGTAGCCAGCCCATAGTAGAAGTCTTTGCCAATCCATTGTCCAATGCCCTGCCCCCTCCAAATGCCCCAGTAAACTAAGGTCAAGGGGTGAAGGGCAAGCTTATAGCTCAGCCACAGTTCTCCACTCCAAAACTTCATGGTCACGGGGAATTCTACAGTACAGTTTTCTGGAGGTAACCTTGGTTTTTAAGTTTATCTATGCAGCAGACCAATCACTGATGAGCTTCAATAATGAGCCATTGTTTCTTGGGTAATGGGATGGTTATCTCCAGAGGTGGACCAATGATCAATTATGTAAGATGTACCATTAGCCAGTCATATTGGACCTCTCTTTACATTGGCCCACCCCATTTACAAACAAGGTGGAAGTTCAGCACCTCAGTGATCCTGAGTTTAAGCTGAGAGTTCCTGGTAAGATTTTTTGTGGACTGAGTGAATTGATATTTGAAATGTACTCAAAACAGTGCCTGATATCCACCAAATACACCGTACATATTAGCAATTACTATTAGGGTTCCTTTATTTTATTTTTATTTATTCTTTAATAATTTCATATGTGTTTCTGATGAACCACAATGACTAGCCTGGCAAGATATCCTCAATGGTGCAATAGTGACACTTTTATCTTGGGAGTAACCAACAACTATCTAATTGGACTAAAAGCCTGCTCAATGGGAGGGAATTCATGGCTGGTTTTGTAAATATACCCAGTTAACAGTGACTAGAAAAGTTATAGACCCTAGAGAAGAATATACTATTGCCATTTTCCTAAACTATTTCTAACTGTATTGTAAATGCTTATCCTTAGACCTACAGGTAAGTACAGCTCTAACCATCAAAGAAGCTTATTTTTTCTATCAAATTTATTTGAATTTTTGTG
>NW_008358866.1:2731039-2737625 GCF_000622305.1 Nannospalax galili | reverse complement strand
AAAATATTTTATTTATTATTTTTATTTTATATATATGAATGTATTGCCTGAGTGTATGTAAGTGCACCCATGCCATGAAGGTCAGAAGAGGGCATCGGATTCCCTGGAACAGAAGTTACAGAGAGTTGTTAGCTGCCATGTGGATACTGGGAACCAAATCTGGACCCTCTGCAAGAACAGTCAGTACTCTTAACTACTCTTAACTTTCCAGTCCCATACAATAAATATTGATCCCTCTCCTACCTGTACCTTCCCATAGTACCTCCCCTGCCAACTGGATTTCATGCCTTCTGTCATATGTTAAGGCCTATTGAGTCAAGCTTGTGTCCAAAAATGTCTCTTGGTATGAGTTCATCCACTGGAGCCTGGTCAACCTATCTAGCATCTCTTAAAGAAGAAGAAGACCAACTCTTCCTCATTCAGCAGTGATCAGTTGCCAAAAGATCCTCAGCTAAAGTTGAGATTTTTTTACCCATTTCCCCACTTCTATGCTGGATTTTTGTCTGGTTTGAGTCTGCATGGGTCTTGTGTATACTGTTACTATTATTGTAAATTCATATAAACAAGTTCCCAGTCACCTGGAAAACTGTTTCCTTGTGGTCACCTACCACCTCTGGCTCTTACAGTCTTTCTGCCCTCTTTTCTGCAATGGTCCCTGAGCCCTGAGTGGCAGAATTTAATATAGGAGTCCTATCTAGGGACATACACTCTGCAGTTTCTCTACATTTTATCCAATTGTGACTTTCTGTGTTAATCACCATCTGTTGTATGAAGAAGCTTTGCTAGTAAGAGGTGAGAAATGAACTAATATTCTCTCTGCCCCATGTTCCACTATGTTACCTGAGTCTTAAGTGAGACATTGCATTATAGATGTGTCACTTAGGGCTGGGCATCTCACAGACACTTATTCTCTGCATTTGACAGTTGTAATACTTTCAGGCTGTTGCGGAAAGAAGTGTCTTTGATGAATGGTGAGAAGTATACTTGCCTGTAAATACAAGGATACATGCTTAACATACATTAAGAAATTACATTTATCTAGGGATGTGACAGACATAGGGTTTTCTTTAGGATATATGACCTCTTCACCATGTGTATTAGGCTATGTTTACAGTACCACACATGAGTTTCCATCCACTGAGTGTGCCTTAAGTCCAATTAGATAGTTACTGATTACCCCCAAGATAAAAATACCAGTACTGCATTGATAGAGATAGTTTGCTACACTGGTCATTGTTGTGGTTAGGCTTTATGAAACTGGGTTGGACCCTTGATTGATTTTTCTCCCTTGGCAGCTTGTATAGTATTCTCTGATACTATGAGAGCTAGTCTTCAGGTATAAGGCTTCCAGGTCAGTTCCAGCTCCATTGCTCCAAGTCCTGTGTCCAAAGAATGGTCCGTCTTCAGCTATAGGGTTTTACCTTTAAGTTCTGGGAGGCAATAAAGGACTGTGACAATAGCCTGTGTTATTTTGGGAGTCTCTTGAACTATCCTACCAATACCTCGGAGAAAGGTTTCTCCTGTCTGCCACTATGTTTCTTATTATATAGCCTTAAGCTACACACACACACACACACACACACGCACACACACATCATGTGTATTTTTCAATAGACTTTTGGACTAATATGTTTACTTCTGAGTTTTCATACCACCTAGGCATTATTTATCTCACTTATCTCTCCACTTATATAACTCTCCCTCCTTCCTCCCCAGTTAAAGTATTTCTCCCATTTCCCCCTTGTCAACATCTGTCTCCTACTATTCTCCCCTCTCCAGTGCAGAGAAACTTCTTTTTGCAGCAGATGGAGACAATTAAAGATATTCTCAACTGGCCAGAATGCAGAAAATAAGTGACCATAAGGTGCTCAGTCCAAGTTGGTACATCTACAATGCAACCCTTATACCCAATAATTGTACATTTTACCTTGAACTTATTTTAGTTGGATTTACCACATTTGAATTCAGAAAGACTGCTATCCATATATATGAACAATTTGATATAATAAAATATTTTTACTATTAAATTCAAGGAGAGATTTTCAAGAAAACTAATGATGTAACCTTCATGTCCCTGACTTTAGAGGGCAAAGGCCAAGATTATATTCTACATGTTGTTATTAAAATGAAAGAATGATTCAAATCATGAACTTGGCACTGGGGCTATGGAAGGCAGATAGTATTTACACAATTATAAAGCCCAAACTGATGGTCAAATCTTTTTGTTTTTCTTTTTAAAGATCCACCCAGTGAGGGACACACTGATCATATTTACTTCAGGCATTCTTGGAATATGGAAATTATTTTCATTATAGAACATGAAGTCAGTATTTGTATTGTATGCTTCAGTCTCCTGCACTGGTTAATGTGTATTGCCTTTGGGAGATGGCTGTGTTTTCCACATGCTGACTGAGATAGGTTTCTGAATTTACCAGGCACAGGACCAGAATTATAGTTGTAGCAAACCTGTCAGATTGTAGGATTTGTCTGCTGGTTTTCTTATCCCATGGAGACATAGGATATGTGTCCAAGTATATTACAAAGTATATACCTGTATTTAAAACCCCAAAAAACTATAACTTAGAGTAGCTTCTTTTAACTGCAATGGAAAGCTTACAAAGTAAAAATGACAAGTTTGGGTCTTCAAATTTTGAGTTTCAGACATTGTCAGACAGCTGGAGATTTTCTTTTTTAAAAAACATTTTCAAAAACTTTATTAAGAATTGCATACATGCATATTAAGTGTTTTGATCAAATCCATGCCCACTCCCTCCCTTCCAACAGTCCCCACTTCTGAAGAGGTAACCCTAAAATCTTTTAAGGATTAGGTACAAGCTCCCAAACACTTTTGAAATTCTTGGCCTTGGAACAGAGTATGTTGCTAAGAGGCCCAAGGACATTTTGACTTTTAGCCAAGAAACTGGCTACATTTCTTTGGGGTCTTTTTACCTTAACTGCCTAGCCAGTTCCTACCTCCTGTTCTTATCACACCATACCCTGAAGGGGTTACCCAAATTGCCAATAGGGGAAAAAACGCCATCCTCTGAAGGGGTTACCCAAATTGCCAATAGAGAATAGGGATGCTGACCTCTCTGGCTTCTTCTAATAACTCTTATCTCTAAGGGGAAAAGAAAGTCCTTGATTCATGACTAGGAGATGTGAAGGAGAAGTAAAAGCAAGAGTAATTAGCATTACAAGTTCTAGACAGGGAACTAGAAAAAAGTCAGAACAGAGCATTTTTTCAAATGTTCATGAGAGTCCATTGGAGTTTCTTGACAAGTGCTTCCAAAAGCATTCCTCTACTGGGTTCTTCCCCACTTTTGTTTTGTCTTCCAAGGCTGGACTAGTTGGCTAAAAGAGTGGCTGGAAAGAGTGGCTGGGTATTCAGGTGAGGGGCCCGTGACCCTGGGTGGGCCTCCTTTTATGAATAAGCACAACTGTCAACAAGCCAAATTGTGACTATGTTTAGCAATCAGCCTCAGCCGAAGTCATGACGATGGTAGGTATTTCGTGCAGAAGAGCCTGCTGTATATCATCATCTTACTAAAAGGACCTGGAATTTAAAAGGATTTGGTACTAAGAGCCACATATAAGGGAGAACATACATTGTTTATTTTTGAGTCTGTGTTACTTCACTTAGTATAACAGTTTCTAGATCCATCCATTTACCTGCAAAATTCATTATTTCATCTTTATTTACTGCTGAATAGAACTCCATTGTGTAAATATACCACATTTTTGTTAACCACTTGTCAGTTGAAGGACACTTAGTTTGCTTCCATCTCTTAGCTATTGTGAAAAGAGCAGCATAAAAACATGGTTGTATAAGTGTCTCTAAAATAGGATGGGTCCTTTGGGTATATGCCAAGGAGTAGCATAACTGGGTCATATGGTAGGTTCATTTGTAGTTTTTTTAAAGAGTTCTCCACACTGTTTTCCATAGTGGCTGCACAAGTTTGCATTCTCATCAGCAGACCTCACTCATTCTTTTATTGAAAAAATTATCTCCAGCATGAATTAGGAAAGTAGAAGGTAGGATCCACCCTTATGTCATCAGAGAATCTTGCCCTTTGATCTCTAATACCTTAGAGTGGTTTTAATTTGCATTTCCCTAATTACTAACAATGTTGAACACTTTTTGAGATGTTTTTTAGCCATCTTTATTTCTTCCTTTGAAAAACCTCTGTTTAGATCTTTAGCTCATATTTTAATTGGGTCATTTGGTTTCTTGCTTGTTTTTTGAGTTCTTTATATATTCTGAATGTTAAACCTCTGTCAGATGTGTCACTGGTGAAGATTTTTCCCATTCTGTGGGTTTTTGCTTCACATTTTTTTATTGTTTCTTTTGCTGTAAAGGAGCTTTTTGGTTTAACGAGGTCCCACTTATTGATTGCTGACCTTAATTCCTGAGCAACTTCTGTCCAATTTAGAAAATCCTTTCCTACACCTATATCTTGTAAGTTACTGCCAATATTTTCTTCTAATAGTTTCAGGGTTTCCAGTTTCACATTGAGGTCTCTGATCCACTTGGAGTTGACTTTTGTGCAAGTCGAAAGATAAGGATCTAGTTTCATTCTTCTACAGGTGGAGATCCAGTTTTGCCAGCACCATTTGTTGAAGATGCTGTCTTTCCTCCCTTGTGTGTTCTTGGCACCTTTGTCAAATATCAGGTGGCTGAAATTACATGTCCTCGGGTTTGGGTCTTCAATGATGTTCCATTGATCTACATGTCTGTTTTTGCACTAGCACCATGCTGTTTTTATGACTATGGCTCTGTAGTATACTTTGAGATCTGGTATAGTAATCCCCCCAGCATTGTTCTTTGTGCTCAGGGTTGCTTTAGCTATCCAGGGTATTTTGTGCCTCCATATGAATTTAAGGATGCATTTTTCTAATTTTGTGAAGTATGTCATGGGGATTTTGATTGGGATTGCATTGAATCTATATATTGCTTTTGGTAGGATGGTCATTTTAACAATATTAATTCTTCCAATCCATGACTACAAATCCCTTTCTTTAATGATTTAAATTTTTCATTGTAGAGATCTTTGGTGTCTTTCATCACATTTATTCCAAGATTTTTTTTTTTTTGCAGCAGTTGTGAATTGAATGGGAGCATTTCACTGAATCCTTTCTCCATTTGCTTGTTACTGGTATATAGAAAGGCTTATGATTTTTGTAGATTGATTTTATAACCTGCTACTATACTGAAAGTGTTGATCAGTTCTAGGAGCTTTCTGGTGGAACTTTTGGGATCTCTTAGGTGTAGTATCATATCATCTGCAAAAAGTGATATTTTGACCTTTTCTTTTCCAATTAGTACTCCTTTAATTTCCTTCTCCTGTGTTATTGCTCTAGCAAGAATTTCAAGCACTATGTTGAAAAGGAGTGGTGATAGTGGACATCTTGTCAGGTTCCTGATTTTAATGGGAATGCTTCCAATTTTTCTCCATTTAGAATGATACTGGCTGTGGGTTTGTTGTATGTAGCTTTAATTATGTTGCAGTATGTTCCCTCCAGTCCAGTTCCCACTAGGACTTTGACAATAAAGCCATGCAGAATTTTGTCAAAAGCCTTTTCTGCATCTATTGAGATGACAATGTGCTTTTTGTCTTTGAGTCCATTTATATGATTAATGATGTTTATTGACTCGCATATATTGAACCATCCCTGCATGTTTGGGATAAAGCCTACTTGATCATGGTGAGTGATCTTTCTGATGTGTGTCTGTATGCAATTTGCAAGTGTTTTGTTGAGAATTTTTGTACCTATGTTCATTAAGGATATGGGTCTATAGTTTTCTTTTTGGTTGTTTCTTTATCTGGTTTGAGTATTAGAATGATGCTGGCTTCATAGAAAGAATTTGGAAGTTCTCTCTCTGTTTCTATCATTTCAAATAATTTAAATAGTATTGGTTGGGGGTCTTCTTTAAATGTCTGGTAGAATTCTGCTGTAAATCCATCTGGGCCTGGGCTTTTTTAGTTGGGAGGCTTTGTATTACTATTTCAATTTCCTTATATGTTATGGGTATGTTTAAACTGTTGATCTCTTCTTGATTTAACTTTGGAGGGTTCTATGATTTCAGATATCCATACATTTCTTTTAGACTTTCAGATTTAGTAGCATATATGTTTTTAAAATATTCCCTTATAATGGTTTGGATCTTTTGGGTGTCTGTTGTTATGTTTCCCCTTTCATCTCTGATTTTGTTCATTTGGATTTGCTCCTTCTTTCTTTTGGTTAACTAGGCTAAGAGTCTGTCTATCTTGTTTAGCTTTTCAAAGAAGCCAGCTCTTCGATTCATTGATTGTTTTGTATTGTTTTCTTTGTATTTTATCAATTTCTGTTCTGAGTTTTGTTATTTCTTTTCATCTACTAGGTTTGGGGTTGATTTGGTTTTGCCTTTCCAGAGTTTTGAGTTGTACTGTTATGTACTGTTGAGTTGTACATGTCATTTACATGTGCTCTTTCTGATTTTGTTAATGTTGGCACTACGAGCTATAAACTTCCTCTTGGAACTGCTTTTAGGGTTTTGTTGTGTTATGTTCTTATTTTCATTTGTTTCAGGAATACTTCCATTTCTTTC
>NW_008358866.1:2702600-2731016 GCF_000622305.1 Nannospalax galili | reverse complement strand
TTCCAGGAATTCTTTTATTTCTTTCTTAATTTTTCCTTTGACCCATTCATTGTTTAGGAGTGTGTTGTTCAATCACCATGAGTTTGTGTAGTGACTAGAGGTTCGTCCAGTGTTGATTTTGAGCCTTATTGTTTTGTGGTCTGATAGAATGCATGAAATTATTTTAATATTTTTGTATTTGTTGAGGTTTGTTTTGTGGCCCAGTATGTGGTCAATTTTTGAAAAAGTTTCATGAGTTGCTAAGTAGAAAGTGTATTCTTTCGTGTTTGAGTGGAATAATTGAAAGATATCTATTAGGTCAATTTGATGTAAGGTATGATTTAATTGAGATGTCTCTCTGTTTATTCTTTGTCCAGTTGACCTGTCTAATGGAGACAGTGGAGTACTGAAATCTCCTACTATTACTGAGTTTGGGTTAATCTGTGTCTTAAAGTCCTGTAGTTTTGTTTTTATGAATTTGGGTGCACCAGAATTTGGTGCATATATGTTAAGGATTGTAATATCTTCTTGGTTAACTCTTCCTTTGGTCAGAATGAAGTGACCATCCTTATCTCTTCTGATTAGTTTTTCCTGTGAAGTCTATTTTCCTTTGGTCAGAATGAAGTGACCGTCCTTATCTCTTCTGATTAGTTTTTCCTGTGAAGTCTATTTTGTCAGATATTAGAGTTGCAACCCCTGCTTGTTTCTTAGTGACATTTGCTTGGGATATTCTTTTCCATCCTTTTACCTTAAAGTAGTGCCTGTCCTTGAAGGTGAGATGGGTTTCTTGCAGACAGCAAAGAGATGGATTTTGTTTCTTAATCCATTAACTTAGTCTCTGTCTTTTGACTGGGGAGTTCAGTCCATTGATATTTAAGGTTATTATTGAAAGGTGTGTATTGGTTGCTGTCATTTTGACTGCTTTTTGTGTTCTCTGTGTAATTTTGTGTTTCCTAGATTATATCTTTATTTTATTTTGTTACCCCAGGATATAGTTGTTTCTCTCTCTGCTCTCTGAATTGCTTCAAGTATTCTTTGAAGGGCTGGTTTGTGGACATGTATTCTTTCAGGCTATTCATATCATGGAAGATTTTTCTTTCCCCCTCAACTATAATAGACATTTTTTCTAGGTATAGTATTCTGGGCTGGCATCTGTTGTCATCCAGGCTCTTCTGGCTTTCATAGTTTGCATTGATAAGTCAGCTGTAATTCTGATAGGCTTTCCTTTGTAATGTGACTTGTTTTTCTTTTGCTGTTTTCAGTATTCTCTCTTTGTTCTGTTCATTTAGTGTTTTTACTGTGATATGTCATGGGGAGTTTCTTTTCTGATCCTGTCTATTTGGTGTTCTATGTGCTTCCTGTATTTGTATGGGGATGTCTTTCCTTAATTTCAGGAAATTCTCTTCTACAATCCTGTTTAAGATCTAGTTAACATCATTAACCTGAAATTCTTCTCCTTCCTCTCCTCCTATGATCCATAGATTTGGTCTTTTCATGGTGTCCCACATCTCTTGCCTATTCCATTCCTGTGTTTTAAAAAATTTTCCATACTCTTTGCTTGAGTGGTCCAATTCTTTAATTTTATCCTCCAGTGTGGATATTATATTTTCCATTTTATTCATTCTAGAAGTGGGGCTTCCCCCTGTTGTTTCAAGTTGGCTTATTGAGTTTTGCACTTCCTTCTTCATTTCTGCCCGAGTTTTCTTCAATGTTTCTATCTCTTTTGTGAATTCATTCAGAAGTTTATCCCTATCTTCTTTTAGCTCTTTGATTTGTTTGTTCATGTGTTCTTTAAATTCATTGAATTCCTTGATCATGTTTATGATTGTTCTTTTAAATTCAGTGTCCTGGGTTATCTCCAGGGGGTTCTCCTTGTAGAACTCTTCTACAGGATTGGTGGGCTTTGCTGGGGACATAGTGTTTTGGCTTTCCATTTTATAATTCCTTTGTTGTGGTTTTGGTATGTTTATGATTCTGATATGAGAATTAAGTCGAAGTATGATTCCGTTTGTATTATCAGAGTGCCTAGATAATTTTTTTATTGGTTATGTAAAGCTGGTTGGTACAGGGTTCAGGTTCTTTCAGGTTTATTTTGGAGGAAACTGATAGCTTCAGATCAGCTATTCAGGAGTACCCACAGAAGCCCAATTCAGGTTCCAGTCAGGTACACTCAGGCTTCCTTTACCACGTGGAGGCAGGATCCAGGGTCTCTCAGGCAGTCCTGTGTGTTGTCAACCCTATGCCAGAGGGAGGTGGGGGGAGGGGAAAGAACTCAGCACTCTCTGGTGGTCTGCTGAGCTCCCAGCAAGCCAGATCTGCCCTGGGGCCTTGGGAGGGGCCTCACACAATCCCAGGTAGGGGGACAATATGGCACAATTAGGGGAAGCTCACCACCATGTGGAGGCAGTGTCCAAGGGGCTGTCAGGCTGTCCCCTGGGTTCTCAGGCCATCTGGTAGTTGGAGGTTAGGAGGCCAGAACCCCACACTCTCTGGAGTTCTGCTGAGCTCTGAGTAGCTACCCCAATCGAGATTTTCTAAAACAGCTAGAAGAGAGTCTCCATTTAAAAAAAAATGTAGTCACTGAGCTTATTTTGCAGGTCATTCCATTATCTGATTTGTAGATTGAAGAATTACAAACTGAGTTTATAGACCTGCCCATCTGTTATTGAAAGTAAAGCTACTGTTTGGGAAGGAGTGAGATTTGCAATGGGGTATCTGGGTGGACTCAAAGTTGAGAGTCTTGAGGCCTGTACTTTCTGAGTTTTACTTATAACAGAATGAATTCCTCCCACTGTGTTTGAGGTTTGAAGAGACTGTCATTCCTTGAAGGCTTTGCAATAGTCTTGTCTGAAGTTAACACCTAATAAGAGAATGCCTGGTCTTTCCAAGACTCAACAGTTCCTCTTCTCATGCTTTGTAGTTTCATAAGTTGAGTCAGATTCAATATAAGATAAAATTCAGTACAGTATAATTTATACACAAATTGCAAATTTTTTGCTAAAATGTGTGCTGGCAGGAACTTGGCGAATTTATATGATAATAAATTTCCTAATTGCTAGACAAAGGCAGATGGAATATAACATTGAATTAGGCTAAATTTATTGATATTAATCCATAAAGTGTCTGAATATAATGTATTACCGTGCTCAGCTAGAAGTAATTGTAACATTTTTCTTGGTTTATCAAAACCTAGACTCACTGGTAGTTTATATTCAATGAGGTTGAGGTGCCAGAACTTTTAGAAATAATATTGAGGAAGGAACTGACAAGTTTAGGCAGGTAGGAGCACTGCAGTGGGTTTAGCTATACTTCCCATTAGCTCACCCCTCCACACTGCAATGCTGGAAAAGATTTTGTGATTACTTTCTTTAAAACATATTGAAAAACTATGCTATGAAAGAAGCTCCAGCATCCATGAAAATAATGGTGGCGGCTCTTATCTGGAGGTGAGGGATGATGGGGAGAGAGTCTACCACTGAAATCGTGGAGACAGTGGCCTATCACAAAGGTATAATATAGGAAGTAGTGGTTAATTACCAGAGACAAAGTACTCCTATAACTAGCTGTAGGAATAAAGCAGAATCAGAAGGTGTTGGTGCACTTTACACAGGAAGACTTTGAGGCTTCCTAAATTTAAGTTTGTTAAACAATCAAATTCTGCATCCCTTGACTTGCAGTCTGATACAACCCTTCATTTGCCCTAAACCTTATTTAGGATAGATTCATCAGATTGTTCTGGTTTGTACTTCAACTCTCAAGTCCATTGTGACTTCATAGATTAATAGTCCTTCATACTTATTCCTCTTTTTTTTTTTTTTTTTTTTTTGGCCTTTTTGAGACAGGGTCTCCCTGTAGCCCCAGCTGTTTTGGAACTCACTATGTAGACCAGGCTGGTCTTGAACTCACAGAGATCCACCTGCCTCTGCCTCCCAAGTGCTGGGATTAAAGGCGTGTGCCACCACCACACCTGGCACTTATTCCTCTTTTATACAGGGCTCATGGACAGAAAATGATGAGACAACTCTATAACACTATGACTATAAAAACTTAAAAATGTGATTCATTATTATTACTGCATGCTTGTATTGCTATTGCTTTTGAGTTATGAAGGCAGAGGAGAGTAATTGCAAGATCTTTTGATTTTCAAAGTTTAAAAATTTACTGTCTGACCCATACAGAGGAAGTTTATCAGATAGAGCTTAAGTTCCTTATGATCATTGCCCTTTTTGGTAGTATAAATTCTACTATAGTATGCTTACCTGTTTGTAGATTATTTATAGATTTGACTAATATATTATTGTTCTAGTTGCTAAATATGATGGCCAAATTTCCTGGAAGGCATATCAGAATGGATTCTCCCTACAGAAGGTAGGCTACGTGGTTTCTCTTTTCAAAAGTGTATCTGAAAGAGTTTCGTAACTTTTACAGGCCACTAATACAATGCAAAATTGCATCTTTATGATTAATAAAATGAAACCTTACATTTTCCATTGTTATCATTAATTTTATAAAAATCTCATTAATATTTTAAAGGTCAATTAATTTGTCAAATTTAAAAATAACACACGTTCTGCTAATCTATCTTGTCTCTTACTCTTTTCTTTTTTTTTTTTTTTGTCTTTTTGAGACAGGATCTCCTTGTAGCCCCAGCTGGAACTCAACTATGTAGACCAGGCTGGCCTCAAACTCACAAAGATCTGCCTGCCTCTGCCTCCCAAGTGCTGGAATTAAAGGCGTGTGCCACCATGCCCAGCTATCTCTTACTCTTTTAAAGATATCTTTGAGGATCTGTTGTGCCCAGTTTGAGATACCCTAAAGACCACCAAGGAGCCGACCGATGCAAATACACAAGGGTTCTTTTATTGTTACAAGCTTAAGCTTGGGTCCACTCTGTCACCGACTCAGGGGATCTCAGATGTGAGACTCCTTGCTTTGGGAGACAGAGGTTTTTGTAGGATTATTTCAGCAAGTTCAGCAAGTAGGGGAGTAGGAGGTCTTCAGCCTGGCAAACATCTGCTTGTGTGCAGCTCAGTGCCAAACCATAAACTGCTGGCTTCAGGAAATCTGAAAAGATATCTGGACTTTTAGTACTTTCCTGTCCCTGGTTAATTGACCATTGGTGGGGGAGTTGTTATCTATCTGTTCCAAGTATTGTGGTTTTTCTTGGAACAGGGCCCAGGGCTGGGTCAGTCCTATGGAGGTTTTATCCAAGATGGAGTCATTCAGGTCTCTCATTCCCCCCTCTGACTAGTACCTTGGGGGCCCAATCATGGGCACTCCCTCATCTCATGTTTTTTATCACCCAGACTCTGGAGGGACTGGTAGTGGGTTCACATTACCATTAGCTATATAGCTCTTAGCCGATATTTTATAAAAGCTACCAATTTATTTAAAATGCAAGGCCCAAAAGTCAAGAGCATAATTAGAATGAGGAGGGGTCCGAGTAAGGTTGAAGTCAAAGTGGTCAACCAAGGGGAGCTATCGAACCAGGATTCAAACCATCCTTGTTTAGCCCTATGTTCATTCTCTCTTCAAGCCAGACTTTCTCTAACCTTGGCCAGAGATTCTTTGATGACAGCAGAGTAATCTACATAAAAACAACACTTTTCCTTAAGGGCAGCTTAGAGGCCTCCATGCTGCAAGAACAACAGGTCTAGGCCTCTCCTATTCTGCAGAATCATTTCTGCCAAGGAGGTTAGGGATTCTTGTAGATGGGAAATAGACTTTTTTGAGTTCTGGATGTCCATGTCTATTGTGGCTCTAAGGCTATGGTAGTTTTGGCTTTGTAAGATAAGGCTGAAATTCCTGTACCTGCTCCTGCCAGTCCCAATCCCAGAAGAACGGATAGGGTGATGGCAGTAACAACTTCTCTTTCCTGGTGATTCTGGTGAAGGGGTCCTTGCCTGGTCAGGGCCCTATTTATATCCTGGTCTGAGTGATAAATAATTCTAGGGATTAGTTGCACTAGAACACAAAAATCTGATGATTAAGAACTTTAGAATGGATGCATGGGGTTAATCCTGAAGTACATGCCCACCATCCTTGATCTGGTGGTAGCAAGTATGAGTTATTGGCCAGCACTGGCAGAGTCTGGTTGCATAGGGTAGTGTACTCATGAGGGGGCATGCCTATACATAGCCCTCATCCTGAAACATCTTGTAGCATAAGCCTGATTTTTTTTCCTGCTGAGCCCATCTACAGCTGTCTTAGTCCAGCACTAGGGTAGTGTTTCCTATGAATTCAATCCCCTCATAGTATGGGGGCCTTGATGAATAACATAACCAGCATGATGAGGCGAGGTATGGACTGGTATCATTGAATACCTGGTAAGTCTGGACCATTAGTTACCAAAGTGGGTCAGTGTCACCTACAGGAAGGCCATGGCTGTCAGAATAACCATTATTTGAGGGGGCCACTATGGTTGACAAGATTGATTCTGGGGTGACATTTAAAACAGCACCTGGTGCCAAGGGGACAGAATGGGTCTGGTACTGAGGAACTCTTACTTTCAGTTGAATAGAGAATAAAATTTATGGATCTGGTTCGGTCCAGCCCACATAGAGTCTTATTCCCCAATTTTTTTTTCCACTTCCCAGCCAGTGGCTCACTTTCTTCAGTAAAACTAATATTGAGCCTACCATTTTTATGAGGATTAGTGGGTATCAGTTCCCACATTACCTTAATAAGATCTCCTCCCTGAGAGGTCCATCATATGTGTCCCATTGTTTTACAGCCCCATCGAGTACAATAAGTAGTGTTATCCTCTCCACACCTGTTTCTCTGGGACTTGTATTTTGGAGTTCCAGGCCCTGGGCAAACATAGAACTGGCCTGGTTTTCTGTATGGGCCTGGAGAGTTAGTTAGAGCATGAGGATGTGCACCTCCCTTAGGATTGAAATCAAAGAAAGCATCTAAATGGGAGTGCAGAGTTGGGAACCAAGTAGCCAGTGGCACTACTTGGGAGATCTGAAACAATATATTACCTCCTATCACATCTTGGAGGACCCGTCAGATTCATAGGTTGATGTGGGCTGGAGCAGGAGCGGCTATCATGGGAAACAGAGTATATATAGTCAACATTTTGAAAATCGGGCGAGCTTTAGCTTGAGTGGATTGTTGGGGTCCTTTGAAACTCTCCATCCTGAAGTTGGGATATGTAATCCTCTATGCCGAATGGGTTAGCTGGCTGTACATGTGTGTGGTGGATCCATGATGCTACACTATCCATTTTGAGGGCTGTGGGGGTGGTCAGTAGGATGACATAGCCCCTTCCACTGTGGCTCTAAGGATCCTTGCCGATGCCTCTTAACATAGGCTCAGTCACAGGGTAGATATTGATGAGGTTCTGAAGGGGGTCCTGTCTCATAAAGAGCATGTAGTTTAGTCTATACATGTTTATGGGACCATTGGACTCCCCTGAGGTCATTCAATAGGTCCCGAATTCAGTAATCTTTTCTGCCTGGAGGTTAGGAATAATGGGAGGGGGCATTCCAAACATGATCTCAAAGGGGGTTAATCCCATCCGGTAAGGGGAGTTTACATACTTGATAGAGGGCGAATGGAAGGAGAGTCACCCAGTCACCTCCAGTCTCTAAGGTCAATTTAGTTAAGGTCTCTTTTAGAGTTCTATTTATTCTTTCTACCTGTCCTGAACTCTGGGGTCTATAAGCACAATGTAGTTTCCAATCAATCCCCAGAACTGTGGCCAGACTCTGACTTACCTTGGACACAAAAGCCAGTCCATTATCTGACCCTATCGTCTGTGGAAAGCCATACCTGGGGAGGATGTCTTTCAACAGTTTCTTTGCCACCATTTCATGTTTAGTAGGGAAGGCTTCAGTCCATACTGAAAAAGTATCTACAAAGACTGGCAAGTAACGATATCCATACCTGCAAGATTTTACCTCAGTGAAATCCGTTTCCCAATAGGCTCCAGGTTTTTCTCCCTCGAAGTCTGATTCCTGGGTTTCTAATATTTGGCACCGCATTAGTGCGTTGGCAAACTTTACAGCCATTGACAATGTCTTTAATCTTTAAATTGGCATCCTTGATTTTTACTTTGGCATGTCGAATTAAGTCCTGCATTCTCTTGATGCCCATGTGGGAAGAACAGTGTATTTTTGCCAGCATTTGTTTTCCTAATTTTTCTGGGAGGATCAGCTTCCCTTCTGCTGACCTCCAACATCTTTCCAGGAATTGGGTCCTCAGCAGTCCCTTTATCCATTTTAGGTCCTCCCTGGTGTATTTGGGCTTTTTGGGGAGGTTTGGGTCACCTGGGTCAATTAGTGAGGTGACCAAAATTGAGTCAATGTGGAGGGCAGCCTGTTTAGCCGCCTGATCTGCTCGATTGTTTCCTTGGGAAATCAGATGGTCCCCTTTTTGATGACCTGGGCAGTGGATAATTGCCAATTTCTTTGGTGGCTAGAGAGCCTTCAGCAATGTTAGGATTTCTTTATTTTGACAGTCTTTTTCTCTGCCGTTAATAAGCCCTGTTCTCTATATATTGCCCCATGAATGTGAGCAGTGGCAAAGGCATATCGGCTGTTTGTATACACATTAAGCTTTTTGTCCTTTTCCAATACCAGTGCCTTAGTTAGGGCAATAAGTTCAGCCTACCCAGTCACCAGGTCGATATTGATGAGGTTCTGGAGGGGGTCCTGTCTCATAAAGAGCACGTAATTTAGGCTATACATGTTTATGGGACCATTGGGCTCTCCTGAGGTCAGCATCAGATAATGGGGTAGCTCTCAATCTGATCGGGTACCTGTGGACATGGGCCAGGATTCTGGCACAATCATGCAGGGGGGCATCCAAGTCTGGGTCTGGCAAGAGCATAGCTGGATTCAGGGCAACTGGTACCTGGAAGGTGATTCTAGCAGGATTAAGAAGTAATGCCTGATAATGGGTTATACTTAGCCATCTGTCCGGAGGCTGCTTTAAAACTCCTTCAATTGCATGTGGTGTGGTGATGGCCAAGTTCTGGCCCAAAGTCAGTTTGTCAGCATCTTTTACCAGTAGTGCTTCTTTGAGTATATAGCCCAAGTATTGGACCTGTTGTTTGCATAGTTGGGCCTTTTTAACAGAGGCCTGATGGCCCAGGCTTCCCAACGTCTGCAACAGGCATTCTGTGCCATCCATGCAAGCCTCTTGGCTGTCTGCCACCACAAGTAGGTCGTCCACATACTGAAAGAGACTCCTTTCCCCAATGCTATCTGTCCCAGATGCCTCCGCTGGTCCTCTGGATCAGCAGTGGCAGCCAGCAGGATCCTTGTTCTGCCTTTTTTCTTCCTTTATCTGTTTTTTTCCTCTGCACTATCCCTATTATTGTACATTTTCTTGGCCACAGTTATTAAATCCCTTAAGCTCTTTTTACCCAGTCTCTCTACTCTTTGGAGCTTTTTTTTAATATCCGGAGCTGACTGGTTAACAAAAGCCATGGCCACTGCCGCTATATTAACTTTGGCCTCCGGGTCTAATGGAATGTACCTGCAGAAGACATCCGTTATTTGCTCCAAGAACGTAGCTGGGCTTTCATTTAGTTCCTGACTAATACTGTATACCTTTGCCAAATTAGTTAGCCTATGAGCAGCCACTTTGAGACCTGCCAACAGAGCCTGGCAGTAAGCCAGAAGCCTCCCCTTACCTTCTGCAGTATTATAATCCCGATCAGGCCAGGTCAGTGGATAGGCAGCATCAATCAGTGTCGCGTCAGTAGTAGGGACACCAGTATTGCCAGGAATTAACTTCCTGGCTTCTGTTTGGATATGTTCCCTTTCCTCTGTGGTAAATGTGACCTGTAATAGTTGATGACAATCATCCCAAGTGGGTTGGTGTGTGAATAAGACAGTTTCTAATAAATTAATAAGCTCCTTAGGATTTTCAGAAAAGGGAGCATTCTGGGTTCTCCAGTTGTAAAGGTCACTAGTGGTGAATGGCCAATGGTGATGGGGCTGGTTGTCAGCCTCATCTGTGGGGCCAGCAACTCTGAGGGGTAGAACAGTAGCGTCTGGACCCTCTGGTGTTGCTGCCCTTCTTCTCCTAGTCCCCTGAACCAGTTCCCCCTGTGCCTGTGAAGAACCTGGTACCAGGGGTGCCAGTTGTGGAGGGGGTATCTCCTGTGGAAGAGGTGGATAAGGAGGGGGTGGAAAAATTAGATCTTTTTCCTTGCTGCCCTCTAAGACAGGGTACAGTGGTGGTACTGATGGTTTGGTTTCAGGTTTAGGTGCTTTCTGGTTTGTCATTTTCCATTCTGCAGCCATTAGCACCTCAGTTTTCTGTAAAGGAAGAAAAGACTTGACCCAAGGAGGGGGGTTATTAACTAAATCTCCTCAGACCATTATGTATGATATTTGATCCAAGTGTCCCACACATGGTTGAAGAATAATTTTCCCAACTGCATTAATGACAGCAGGATCAAAGGTCCCCTCTGAGGGCCATCCCACATTGAAAGTGGGCCATTCAGGCCTGCAGAAAGTAATTAGTTTATTTTCCTGACAACAAGAGAGAGGTTATGGGCTCAAGTCTTAACCTCTCCAAAATGTACAAGAACCAGGTCCAGGGGTGTAGAAGGAGTCTGTCCCATTGCGTCTGTCTCAGTCACAGAGAAATAGACAACCAAAGACAAAACAGAGAGCCAGAAAGACACATAGAAGGCTCAATAAAAAATTCCCCCACTCATGAAGAAGAAAAACTGAAAGTTGGACAGGGGCAAACTGCCGTGCTGTGGGAGCGACCCACCTTGTCCTTTCACAGGAATCAACAGAGTCCAGGGCCCTCCATCCCCTCTGCCGAGGTCTGGAATGTCTTTAAGACCTCTGTGGTCACAGTCATCTAGTGCGTCTGCTCCAACCACTCCTGACCACACCGTTCACTGGTTTGCCTTGAGGCTCAGAACAAAAGCTAAGGACAGACACAGACAGGCACAACTAGAAACAGACACTTACTGGCCAGCCAAGAACCCTCCAATTCGGGGGTCCTGGGGATCTTAGGGATCCTGGATGAGCCCCCAAGATGTTATGCCCAGTTCAAGAGACCCCAAAGACCACCAAAGGGCAGACCGATGCAAATACACAAGGGTTCTTTTATTGTTACAAGCTTAAGCTTGGGTCCACTCTGTCACCAACTCAGCAGATCTCAGATGTGAGACCCCTTGCTTTGGGAGACAGAGGTTTTTATAGGTTTATTTCAGCAAGTTCAGGAAGTAGGGGAGTAGGGTGTCTTCAGCCTGGCAAGCATCTGATTGGTGCCAACCCATAAACTGCTGGCTTCAGGAAATCTGAAAAGAACTCTGGACTTTCAGTACTTTCCTGTCCCTGGTTAATTGACCGTTGGTGGGGGAGTTGTTCTCTATCCATTCCAAGTATTGTGGTTTTTCTTGGAACAGGGCCCAGGGCTGGGTCAGTCCTATGGAGGTTTTATCCAAGATGGAGTCACTCAGGTCTCTCAGATCAGTAGTGATTAACTTTAATATAGTCTTGTGTGCATTAAATTTTTTTTTCTCAAGGGGATCCTTTTACATTGTTGATGAGAATGTAAATTGATATAGCCATTATGGAAATATGTTTGGAGGCCGCACAGAAATTCAAAATAGAATTACCATGCAGTACTGCAATATCACTTTGAAGTATATATCTAAAAGAAATAAAAATGCTGTCTTAAAGAAATAAAATGACACACATTCAAGAAGATGTACAGATTTTCAAAAATATATGAAAAATGCTCAACAGGGGGCTGGTGAGATGGCTCAGAGGTTAAAAGCTCTGGCTTTTTGCAGAAGACAGAGTTAGAATCCCAGCACCCACATGTTGGCTAACAACCATCTGTTACTCCAGTTCCAGGGGATCCAATGCCCTCTTCTGTCTCCCCAGGCATTGCACAACACAGGTGCACTTAATACATGCAGGCAATACATGCATACACATAAAATAAAAATAATAAATAAAATTAAAAGGAAATGTTCATAATATGAATCATCAAAGATAAAAATAATAAAATTAAAAAAGAAATGCTCATAATAAGAATCTTCAAAAATTTCAATAAAAATTCTAAGGAACACTCTCCATAGTAATAAATGACCTCTATTGTGCACATGTACCTGTACACACACACACACACACACACACACACTCACACACACATTTCTAGTTTGCTTTCAATTGCTGTGACAAAACACTGATCATTACCAGCTTGGGAAGTGTCTGTCCTTGAGGTTTTGACAAGTATCTTCCATGCTGTTATAGTTACTTTCTATTGCTGTAATGAAAACACGGACCATAACCAACTTGCGGAGGAAGAGTTTATTTGGTTTACAGCTCACAGTCCATAATCAAGGGAAGTCAAGGTAAGAATTCAGGGCAGGAACCTGGAGCACAGACCATGGAGGAACGCTGCTTACTGGCTTGTTCCCTGGGCCCACGCTCAGCCTGCTTTCATATACAACACAGGACCACTTCCCAGGGTGGCACCTGCTACCTCACTCAACAGTCAAGAAAATTCTCTACAGACATGGCCAAAAGCCAATCCAATGGAGAAAATTCCTCAATTGAAGTTCCTTCCACTCAAGTATGTCAAGTTGGCAACTGAAGCTATCCAGCACAATTGACCCCTTGTCAGCTTGACACACAAACACATCACTATTAAACGATAAGTTTTCCAATTCTTGTCCCCAAACTATGATGTTAACATTAATATCAGAACATAAGACAGTACAACCTTAAAAACCCCACAGCCCTTAAAAAATCCAAACACTTAAAAATTTGTAGTCTCTTTTAAAAGTCTCCTAACTGTGGGCTCCTGTAAAATCCAAAACATGTACTGTCTTATTTCAAAGGGAAGAATAGGGCACACTTAAGCCAAACCAAAGTCCAGAAAAGTAGCTCAAGGCTGGATATTTGGGATTAACTAATGATCTTCTGGCCTCCAAAGGGTTCTGGCAACTCCACTTCTCTGACTCTGCTGTCCAAAGAACACTAAGCTCATCTCACAGACCCAGGCCAGCTTCATTCCACACCTACTGCGGTCCTTGGTGGTCGTCCCATGGTCCTGGCATCTCCAAAAAGCTGGGGTCTCCACTGAAACTGAGGCTACACCTTCACCAATGGCTTCTTCTTGCCTCTCCAGGTGCAAAGCCTCAGCTTCTCTCCATGACCCCTTCAGTCCTGGGGTCTTAACTACAACTGAAGCTGCACTTTCACCTATGGCCTTTCCTGGCCTCTGTGTGCCAAGCCTCAGCTGCTCTCGGTGACCCCTTCACACTTTCAACACCAGAACCATGCAGGAGACTCTTACACATTACCAAGTCCTACTTCCAGCTTGAGGTAGAGGCTCAGGTCCCCTCTGTGTGCTGACCCTGAGGAAATATCTCCCAGAAGACTTCACCTCAGTGATGCTGGTCTCTTGTTACTTACAGCTGATTTTTCAGCCCCAGCTAACCAGCATCAATTGTCCCAGGAAAGCAAAGGTTTTGCTTCAGGTTCTGGTCTCTTCTTAATCACAGCTGATTCTCCAGCCCCAGCTTACCAGAACCCACCTATTCTCAATCCAAAATCTCACATGAACAGCCCTGATAGTCTCCACTTCCCTTTGAAGCTTAACAAGCTAGGCCTCCATCGTCTACAACTCTTTCAGCATAACTGTTCCAAGCTCCACTGCAACAAACTCTGAGCACGCAATGGCTTTTCCAGCCCAGAGTTCCAAATACTTCCACAGTCCTCCCCAAAACACCAAGGTCAGTCAGTCAGTCACAGCAATATCCCACTCTCTGGTACGAATTTCTGTTCTGGTTTATTTCTTCATTGCTATGAAAAAACACTCTGACCACTACCAATTTGGGGAGGAAAGGGTTTATTTATCTTACATATCCGGGGTCACAGTTCATCAGGGAGCCCAAGGTAGGAACTCAGGGCAGGAATCTGGAAGCAGGAGCTGGAGCACAAGTCATGGTGGAATGCTGCTTACTGGCTTGTTCCTCTGGCCCCTGCTCAGCCTGCTTTCTTATGCAACACAGGCCCACCTGCCCAGGGGTGGCACCACCCACTGTGGGCTGGGCCCTCCCATATCACTCATCAAGAAGATGCCCCTCAGACATGGCCATAGGCCAGTCCAATAGAGGCAATTCCCCAATTGAGGCTCCCTCAACCCAGGTGTGTCAAGGTGATAATAAAGATATCCAGCAAAAGAAGGAAAGGGTTTATTTGGCTTACATCTTCCAGGTCACAGTTCATCACTGAGGGAACCCCAAGGTAGGAACTCAGGACAGGAACCTGGAGGCAGGAGCTGAAGCACAGGTCATGGAGGAACGCTGCTTACTGACTTGGTCCCTTGGCCCATGCTCGGCCTGCTTTCTTATATAATACAGACCAGCCTGCCCAGGGATGGCACTGCCTACAGTGTGCTGGGCCCTCCCACATCACTCAACAATCAAGAAAATACCCCACAGACATGGCCACAGGGCAGTCCAGTGGAGGAAATTCCCCAATTGAGGCTCCCTCTACTCAGGTGTGTCAAGTTGACAAGTAAAGCTATCCAGCACACACACAAATACACACACTATAAGGAGGCACTACTTTACACCTGTAAGGATGAACATTACCAAAACAAAAATATTTACAAGCTTTTGGGGAAACATGTGGATAAATTAGAACCTTGGACAGTGTTAGAAGAAATAAAACATAGCAGAGGTTCTTTAGGAGATTCCTTGAAAAATTATAAACATAACTATCATATAATCCAACAATTCTATTCCGAAGAATTGAAATCAGAATTTACAAGAGATACTAATACTGCCGTGTTCATTACAGCACTATTCAGAAAAGTCAAGATATGCAAATAGCCTAATATATGTTAGATAAATGGATAAAGAACATGTGATATGTGTGTATGATGGATTATTACAAAGCTGTTCTATACTGTCAAGACATGACTAAACCTAAAACAAATTATGTTGAATATAATATGCCTGACACAGAAAGACAAATACTGCGTGATTTCACTTAGATGAAGTGTTTAGAAATAATCAAATCTAAACAGTTAAAGAGGATTGTGGTTTCTTGGGCCTGGGGAGAGGGAGGAATTCAAAGTTACTGACCAATAGCGTATATTTTCAATTAAGCAAGATGAATAAGCTTTAGGGATCTTCTGTACAACTTTGTGGTTATAGCCAACAACGTGTTGCATACCTAAAAAATTTTAAGAGGTAGGCCTCATGGTAAGTATTCTTATCACAACAATCATAAAAAGTAATGTAATTCATTATATAAAGTTGGAAAAGAAGGGATGAAGAAACAGCACAGTGGATAACAATGCTTGATATGCAAGCATGAGGACCCAAGTTCAGATCTCCGGTACCCATGCAAAAAAACCAAATATGTCCACATGTACCTGTAACCCAGGCACTGGAGTTGAGGGTGGGGAAAAGACAGGAGGATTTCTGGGGCTTGCTGGTTGTCTGCTTAGTCAAAACTTAGTGAACTCCAAGTTCAGCAAGAGACCCTGTCTCAAAGGAAGAAGGTAGACACACCTGATTTCCTCATCTGCCCTCCAAATGTGTGTGCACACATGCATAGACACATCTACATCACACTCAAATAAAAAAAGAAGAAAAAGATAAAAGAAAATAGAATTCTTTACATCCCTTATCTAAGGAAAACCATTGTTAATTACCTTGTTTCTTCTTCAGCATTGATTCTCATTTAAAATGCTAAATAAGTGGTAAGGTGACTGAGTGGCTGCTAAAATGCTAAATAAATAAAGCATTGATGCACTCATTTTATTGTATCTAGATTAACCTCAAGTATACTATTTATAGAATATTTAGCCATAAATAATTAGCTGTCATCTGCCCTTTTTCATATGAAACACAAGGTTATATGTATTTTCTGAAAAATCAATAAACATATCTAGGCTAGGTTATTATTTACTGAATTATTGAAGTCATCCTGCAGATAAAATTGTTTTGAAATGATTGAATTTTTTCATTATCCTTTAAGCCTGAATATTTACTGTTTTGTTCTTTTTTCACAATTCATATGTTTAAAACATCTCAAGGAAACAGAAATGATAATAATAATGAAGAATCATGCTCTATTTTACCATTTCAGTCATTCCATGGCCTTGTCTAGCCTCTTACCTTCCCTATGGGATTTTACTGTGACTTCTCAGGTTTGTCTGTGGTCAGAGCATTTCATGTTGAAATCCTACCCTAAGATGTCATGATGGTTACTCTCCATTGTTGGTTTGACTGGATTCAACTAGTCTGGCTGGCCAGTGAACCCCAGAGATCTTCCTGCCTGGTGCCAGGATTACAGGTACATGTTGCTATCATACTTGGCTTTTAAGTTTTATTTATTATTATTTTTCAATTTCGTGTGTATGAGTGTACTGCCTGCATGTATTTAAGTGCTCCCACATCAGGCAATGCCCACAGAGGTCAGAAAAGGGTGTCGGACCCCCTGGAACTGGAGTTGCAGAGGGTCGTTAGCCACCATGTGAGTTCTGGGAATCAAACCTGGGTCCTCTGCAAGAGCAGCTGGTGCTGTGATCTTAATCCTTGAACCATCTCCCCATACTTGTCTCTTTTACTGGATGTTGGGGATCCAACTCAGGTCCTTATGCCTGTGGAAGCACTTTACCAACTGAACTATCTCCAGAACCCTTGAGTCCACAATATTTGCTTATGATTACCTTGTGCATATTATTATATTAGGTACCAGGAAAGTTAAAAGATAGAAAAATGTTCCCAAACATGGGCATAAAAAAATAGAATAAGACAAGAAATGTTTGCCAATCACTCTTATTTATTTATTTATTTATTTATTTTTGTCTTTTTGAGATGGGGCCTCCCTGTAGCCCCACCTGACCTGGAACTCACCATGTAGACCAAGCTGGCCCTGAACTCACAGAGATCTGCCTGCCTCTGCCTCCCGAGTGCTGGGATTAAAAGTATGTACCACCACACCTGTCGAAATCATTCTGCTTTAAGAAACTCACTACTTAGCTGTATTTTCAGTTAGTTGTTTAGAAGGCAGAATAAATTTAAGCCCCATGATATAGATAGAAAATAACATGTTTGCTGGGCTTAAATTTTGGATTCTCAGAATCCTGGTAATGTTTTCAGAGAGTCCTCCGTGTTCAACAGCTGAAACAATTGAAGGAGGTAGGCAAGCAATGTAAAAAGCAAACTATTGTACTAACAGGTTAATTTTTTTCATAGACATAAAAGGAGATGCTGCAAATTAGGCAGCGTGGCAATTAAAGATGGGATTGGGAGTCTGGGATCTGAGTCATGAGAGAACTATACTAGAAAAGGGAAATAAATGACAAAATATGAAAATTGTCATGAAATTGGAAAATCACTCATAAAATAAGAAGTGAAGTGAAGTTAGCATGATTATTGAATATTCAGAGATTTTAATAGATAAGGAAAAGGAACCAAATTATAATTAACATGACCTTCTCATTTCCACAGACATAAATATATTTTAATTGATTTGTTGACCCATAATTAGAGAATGAGAGAAAATCAAGCAGATGCTTGCTATTTTTTGAGATCCAATCTTGTTCTTAATTTTTTCCAGGATTTTTTAAAAATTAAAGTTCATTCTTTGACAATTTTATACATTCTGATTACTTTCTCCCTACCTGTCTTATCTCTTTTCCATTTCTGTCAATTCTCCCCTATAATTTCTTTCCCAAATTAATGACTTTTGTGATTCATTTAGTTTAACCAGGGCCATCTCTATGATGATTGAATCAGGACTCTCCATCAGATCCTGGTAGAGAACCAAGAGGCACGCAGTTGAAGGCAATGACTCCCTCTACAGGAATCTATCAGTAGTAAATAGTTCAGTAGTAAGGCCCCTTGAGCCCATCCTTTATTTATGCTTGACTCTTGATGGGTCCATTCACAGCTCCCCTGAGTTTGAGACTGCAAAGACTGTGTCTTAGACAGAAGATGACGCTTTACAATCCTTCTCCCTATCTTCTGGCTTTTACAGTCTTTCTTCTGCCTCTTCCACAATGTTCCCTGAGCCTAAGAGAGGATGATATAAATGTCTTATTTAGAGATGAGAACTTATTCATCACTTAGTCTCAGCACCTTGTATAGCCACGAATCCCTGCCTTCACTACCATTGACTGGAAAGACAGGTTTCTTTGATTAAGGCTGAGATTAAGGCAGCATTTGTCTATGGATTTTATATGTAAACATTTAGAAGGTGGTTTGACACTTTGTCAATTTAGGTAAACAACAGTATTCAGTTTCCCCTAAGTTCTCTGACTTCTCTCCTCATAGGTTTTTGACTAGGTTTATAGTACCAAGTTTGGATTACCTCCTGTGGAGGGGCCTCAAAGTGAAAAAAAAAATAGAGAGATTGGTTACTCATATAACAATAGTGCCAGTATTGTACAAGTAGGCACATGTGCCTGGCAAGTTGGTCTCATAGTTCTTTGGGGATCATGGCTAGGTAAGACGGTTGATGCCTTTTCTTCCTCAGAAACCTGAATATCAGTCAGTAGGGAGGAAGCTTCCAGTTCAGTTTTAGCTCTATTTATCTACAACATGCAATTAAGATGTGTGGCATCTTCAGCAATAGGATCTTATCATGTAGTTCTTGTTGACAACCAAGAGAAATAGCAAGAGCTTATATTGTTTTGGGGGTTTGGGGGGCCTATTTGACAAAAAGCTGGTTTTCCATTCCTGGAACTGGAGTTTTTGTTTAATAACCTATGGATTCTAGAAGCAAGTAACCTTTTACAGATATGTAAGGTATCTCTCTTCAAACTCTTTTTCTTAAAAAATTATTTTAAAAAATTGGTTACATTGGGACTGGAGAGATAGCTTAGTGCTTATGAGCCTAGGCTGCTCTTGCAGAGGACCCTGGTTTGTTGGGAAACCCTGCTGTTAGGGTTGTAGTTCTCCATGTCCGGATAGCTCTGAGGGGCTCGGTGCCAAATGGAAGGACTCCCCTTTTCAGCAGGGGGCCTCCTGCTCTCTTCCTGGCTCACCTGGAAAGTGCCACCAAGCATGGATGCCTGACCTTATCTAAAAACATGACCTTTGGCATAGTTACCTGGAGTAAAAACTACCCCCAGGTTTTTTCTATATGATAATCAGGCATTGCCTGATAGTCTGGAAGATAGGAGCCCACTGCCACATGTAAATAAAGCATACTATGAGCAACTGAGGCTGAGGCTTTTGCTACTGCCTCCACACTATAAATTCTCTAGTTCTCCCACTGAATAAACGGAGCTGTTTCACTGTCTGGAGCTGTATCACTGCTGTTTCACTGCGCCTGCGACCAGTCTCCCCAGAAGGGCTGTCTTCCGTCAGCACTCACTGGCCGTCCTGACCCCGTTCGCCGCTTCTGCTCTCCCTGCCCTCGTGGGCCGGTGGCCAATGACCCGCGAAGAGAGGGAGAGCCTCCTGCACTGGTTCACTTCCCAGCATCTACACAAGAGCTAACAATCATCTGTAAGTCTAGTTCAAGGGGCTCCAACACCCTTTTCTGGACTCCAGGGGCATTGTACAACATGGGCACACATACATGTAGGCAAAACACTCATGCACATACATAAATAAATGAAATTTAAAAAATTGGTTACAGAACAGTGGGTTTTCACATACTTTTTCATATCTCCTTTCTTTCTTTCTTTCTTTCTTTCTTTCTTTCTTTCTTTCTTTCTTTCTTTCTTTCTTTCTTCCTTCCTCCCTCCCTCCCTCCTTCCTTCCTCCCTTCCTTCCTTCCTTTCTTCCTCCCTTCCTTCCTTCTTTTTATTCTTCCTTTCTTTTGAGACAGGGTCTCCCTTTAGCCCCAGCTGTCCTGAAACTCATTATGTAGACCAGGCTGGCCTTGAATTCATAGAGATCCACCTGGCTCTGCCTCTTGAGTGCTGGGATTAAAGGACTGTACCACCAAACCCAGCCTTTTCTTTTTCTTAACCCTCCCTTTACCTCCTCCATCCACTTCCCTCTTTGTTTAAACCTTTCACCCCAAGTATTCCCTTTTGTACTTTCACATTACCTGTGTTTTTTCCCCTTCCATGGCCTCTTCCTCATTTCTTTCTATAGGAACCCGAAGTTGAACACATAAAACGAGAGATTCTAAACTAGTATCCACATATGAAAAAGAACATATGGCTTTTGTTTCTCTGTGCCCAGGTTACCTCACTCAATATAATTGTTTCCAATTCCATACATTTACTTGCAATTTTCACAATTTCACTGTTTATTGCTGAATAAAATTCCATTGCATATATGTACTACGTTTTCATTTTCCATTCTTCAGCTAATGGCCATCTAGGCTGACTCTGTTCCCTAGCTATTGTGAGTAGAGCAGCAATAAAGACAGATGAGCAAGTATCAGTATGTAGAGTCCTTTGGGTAACATACCCAGGCATGGACTAGATGGATCATGTGGTAGCTCTATTTTTTAAATTTTATTTATTTATTTATTTATTTATTTATTTATTTATTTATTTATTTATTTATTTATTTTTACAGTACCTGGGGCTGGTTGGCACCACCGGGCAGGAGCCCACACCTGCGTGGACCTGTCCTGGTAGTTCTATTTCTAGTTTTTTGAGGAATCTCAACAGTTATTTTCATAGTGGCTACACCAGTTACAATCCCTTGAACAGTTAATACAGGTTTCCTTTTCCTCACACCCTCACCAGCATTTGTTAGTTGTTTTCTTGATGATCACCAAGGACAACAGCAAATACAGAATGCAGCCTGCCTGAGCCTTCAAGACAAGTTGTGTGTGCTATGGATGTCAAAGCCAGAGAAGTGGAATAAGCCAGTAAGCAGCATTCCTATGAGGTCTGTGCTTCAGTTCCTGCCTCCAGGATCTTACCTTGAGTTCCTGCCCTGGCTTCCCTTCATGATGGACTGTGAACTGTAAAGTGAAATAGACCCTATTCTCCCCAAGTTGGTTTTGGTTCCAGTGTTTTATCACAATAATAGAAAATAACTAGGAAAGAAGTTGGTACCAGAAATGAGATTTCAAAGTGCTTTTCACTTATGGTTCCCTGATGGTGTTGAACACTTTTTAAAGTGCTTATTAGCTATTTGTGTTATTTTTTTACAGACTTCTTTGTTCAGCCATATAGCCCATTTTTTGACTGGATTGTTTCATTGGTATTTTGGTCTTTTAGATTTTTGTATATCCCGTCAGATATATAGCTGGTAAAGATTTTCTCCCATTCTGGGAGTATCCCATTCTGGATACCGCCTTTTCATTTGATTATTTTTTTTTTTTTTTTTGCTGTATGGAAGATTTCTAATTTTATGATGCTCCATTTGTTAATTGTTGGCCTTATTTTCTGAGCAGCCAGAGTACTTTTTAGAAAGAGCTTACCTATGCCCATATGTTACAGTGTGCTTCTTACCTTCCCTTCTAGCAGCTTCAAAATTTCAGGTTATATGTTGAGGTCTTTGATCCATTTGGAGTTAAATTCTGTGCATGTTTAGAGATAGAGATCTTGTTTCATTCTTCTACTTGTAGACATCCAGTTTTTCCTGACACTATTTGTTGAAGATGCTGTCTTTCCTCCAATAGGTATTTTTGACACTTTTGTCAAAAATCAGGCTATTGTACTTGTGTGAACTTAAATCTGGTCTTCTGTTCTATTCCATTGATCTACATGTCTGGTTTTATGCCAAGACCATGCTGTTTTATTACTAAGGCTCCATAGTATAAATTAAGTTGGGTATGGTAATGTCTTCAGCAGTATTCTTTTTGCTTAGACCCCATTAGGAAATTCCTAGAAGTAATCAGCACTTTCAACAAAGTGACAGAATACAAAAATGCCTTTGCCATTCTACACAGAAGCATAAAAAGATCTTAAAATTCATGTGGAGATATGTAACACCCTTCTTATTTTTAAATGATTCATATGATTAAGTAGAACAGTGATGAGAGTAGGGAAGTGATGTTTGTTGACTTCCTGTTATATGCTGGGTGCCACACAGAAGCATAAAAGGATGTATTTTCTTTGATTTATTTATGTTATTTTTTGTGCATGAGTGTTTTGTCTGCTTGTATGTAAGTGCACCACATGTGTGAAATGCTTGTGAAAGCCCAAGAGGATGTTAAATCCCATGGAACTGGAGTCATGAGTGGTTGTTAGCCTCCACATGGGTTGTGTGAACTAAATCTGGGTCCTGTGCAAGAGTAGTCAGTACTATTAACTGCTGAGCCACCTCTTAAGCTCCCCAAAGACATATTTTCTATTTTCATTATTTTAAAAAACATTCATTTTACTTAGTTTATGCCATGTGTATATGTGTATGTGCATATGCATGTGTGCATTGGTGCCTGCAGAGGCCAGAGAGGGCATTGGATCCCCTGGTGCTAGAGTTACAGGGGGTTGTGAGTCACCTGATGTGGGTCCTGGGAACTGAACTTGCTCCCTGAAAGAGCAGCAAGTGCTCTTAACTGCTAATCCATCTCTCCAGGACTTGTTTTAATTCTTAAAGTAAATCAGTGATGCTAGTGAAATCAGGAGTATCCTTTGAGGCAGGCATATCATTCTGCCTTAATAGAAGAGGAAAATAGAGCCAAGTAAAGGACACGTGACTAACTATCCCAGGAACTAGAACTGATGTCCAGGATTTTGGTGATCATTCATGCTTTTCATTATAATGCTGATATTAATATAACTGATGATTATATTCCAGCCAGTATTTTGAGCATTATAAAAGGCATGCAAAGAAAATAAATATTATGGGGCTGGAGAGATTGCTCAGTGGTTAAGAGGATCTGGGTTCAGTTCCCAAAACCCACATGACAGCTAATAACTGTCAGTAACGTCAGTTCCAGGGGCTCTGACACCCTCTTCTGGCTTCTCATGGGATGACACACACATGATGCACTTACATACATGCAGGGAAAATACTCATACACATAAATATAAAATAAAATAAAAAGAAAAGAAAATACTACAGTTTGAACTCTGACAAAAGCCAAAATAAAGGTGAAATAATGAAATGTTGAAAAGTATTGATTTTGGCACTGTAGAAAAATAGTGGGCCTCTTTCCTGCTGTGTGCACTTCATCCTCTTTTCCGTTCTTTCAATTTCTACCTCACCAGTTTTTGAAAAAGGATTAATGGAAGTTCCTTGGATGATGACTCTCAGGAAAGTCAAATGTAATAAAACAATTTCCAAATTTATAGCTAAGTAGTTTTCTTGCCTGCAGATTGTGAAGTAACAATATCACTAAATGTGAAGAAAAAAGCCATGTAAGTGGTACACACATTTTAGTTTTATGTGACCAGAATTGTATCATTTTCTAGAGCTTGCTTTTTAATAGCATGTCCTTGGCATTCATCCATAGCTGCTTTATGCAGCAGCTCTTTGATTTTTCACTATTGTATGTGAAATTCCACCATGTACACTACAAGTTGTCTTTTATTTAAATTGTTGACAGAAATTTGGATTGTTTCTAGGTTTTTGCTATAATTGACAATTCTGGTACCAACACTTTTCACAAGTACTCTGGTGGTACCTATGAAAATATTTCTGAAAAGAGCATGGGTTATTAGGATTGTAATTACTGGGTTACAGTATAAGTGCATTCAATTTATTATATGATGCCATAGTGTTTTTTATACAGAGCATTGTATTAGTGTACATTCCCAACAGACATGTGAAAGTTTTTATTTGCTCTATACCTACATGCTGCACTTGACAATTATTACATTTTAATTATTGCCAATCTGGTAGCTCAGTGTAATTTTAATTTGTATGTTACTGAGTTCGTATTTTTTATTTTTTAATTAATTAATTTTGGTCTTTTTGAGGCAGTTTCTCCCTATAGCTCCAGCTGACCTGGAACTCACTATGTAGACCAGGCTGGCCTTGAACTCACCAAGATCCACCTGCCTCTGCCTCCCACATGCTGGGACTATAGGTGTGCACTACCATGCCTGGCATTTCTGAGCTCTTATATGTTTAAGTTATTCATGTTTTCAGTTTTATTACTTTCCAGGATCTTTGCCCATTTTCCACTGAATTGTCTTCTTATCATTGTTACAAATGTTTTCTTTTCAAAAACATATTCTGGTTACTAATCATTTGACAGTAATTTGCTAATATAAATTTTACACAGCTTTTGATTTATCTTTTTAATTTTAAAATAGAATTATTTCTTGTGCACACAAACATTAAATTTTAATGCAGTCAAATTTATCACTCATTGTTATATGATTTGTTCTTATGCCTGAGTTAAGAACCCCTTCTCTCCTGAAGTATTGATAGTCTCTTGTATTTTCTTCACACAAATTTTACTTTTAGCCATTTACTCATGCAAAATTCAAAATATATGGCATATCTTCAGAACATAATTTTAATTTTTATATAGTTTGCCAAATGGAGTGCATATCAAAACCATGTATCATGGTTTTGTGACATGTATAATTAAAAGCCACTCTCTATCGCAGGTCAGGCTCAACAAAATTCTGCTATATGGTTATGATTCAATGTGTTTTTATCTAAAATAAGGTGGGTGAAAGTAGACCTGTTGATCAGGAAACAAGGTAGAGTGACCAGTTAGGAATGTAGACAGGTTCATAAAATAGGCTCTGAATCACAATAGTAATCACGTCAGTGAAAAATGCAAAAAGGAAAGCAACTTTCTGAAGAATTGACTTATTTTGTGAATAGCTCAATGTGAGGAGCAAAGTGAAGTATATTCCAAGTATGCCTGCAAGCTTTGGCTCAGATGACTCTGGCTTCAGAGAGAAAAGGTTGGTTCAATGTTAAGGTTATTGAAATTGATATGGCTACAAGATCCCAAGATAGAGACTAAGAAGCATTTGTGAACATTCGATAAGTTAACTCTGTTGGAAGAATGGTTTTAAGAATTTTGTGGGTTTCTCTATTCTTATTGTCTCATAAGAATCTCTACATATTTTAGGTTCTTATATATTCTTCTAGGACTAGCTTCTAGTTTTTTGCCTTTTTGTTCATTTGTTTTAGTGTTTTCAGTGTCTCTTGAGGAACAGAAGTTCTAAGTTTTATGTAGTCAATATTATCAAATTTTTCTTTTATGTTTGTTCACTTAGAAACTTCTACATGTTGAGGTCATGAGAATTTTTTAATATTAAAGTATAGTTTTAGTAGTTCCTTATAGATATTTAACCTAACTGAAATTGATTATTTTTTATGGCTTTGGGTGGGGAAATATACATGATTATTTTTCCTTTTCCTCTCTTCATCCTTTTTTTATCTTTATCCTTTTACTTCCACATATCTTCCCTCTTACCTCCCTCTCTTCTTAATTTTAAAATCGTTTTGTCTTTCTAGTATCCTTTTATTTTACCTTTATATTTCAGGAATATTAAAACTATATTAAATATGTCAGGGTGGTGGCGTATGCCTTTAATTCCAGCATTAGGGAGGTAGAGGCAGTGGGTTTCTCTTTGAGGCTATCCTGGTCTACATAGCAAGTTCCAGGCCAGCTGGGGGTACAGGGAGACCCTGTCTCAAAAATACCAAAAAAACCCTATATTAAATATTTAATGTTTATTCTTTATTTTAAAATTACAACATCTGAAGTCTTATCTAATTTTGTCTTCTGAAAGTTTCTAGTACTTTTTCACTTGAGGTAATTTGCTTCCTTGTGCATGCTTTGAGTTCTGACCATAAGCTCATATTCTTTGGAATTTTATAGGAGGATTTTTGAGACCTGTATTGACAATTTATATTTCCAGTGAATATTTATTTATACTGACTTCTGCCCAACATGGGCACAAGAGGGTGGAGGGCATTCATCCTACACAAAAAAGCACAGACATTTTCTTATCTGATGTTTTTGGAGAGCCTCTGTTAGTATCAGATCGGTCGACCAGCTCAGGTATGGACCAGCTTGAGGATATAAATTCCACAGGGCAGTTTTATGTTCCTCTCTACCCAATGCCATGCTTTACAATAGGCGCTTCCCTTGCTGTCCCCTGAGTTTATTTCTAGTTCATGTATAACTTGAAGGTGTAAGCCTTTGTGGATCCTGATTTGCAAAGGCATTTCTTCTTAGATCCCTAATTTGAAGCATGTTCCTTTCAGAATTTATTTTCTCTTACCTGTGAATATAGAAGCTCAAGCTCACCTTCGTGAGCAAGTGTCCTCGAGGGGAGAGTTGAATTCAAACTCAGATACTATCACTTAGTTTTTGAATAAAATTTCTTGTTAATACATCAGTGTATTTAAAATAATTGTATTGTTTTTATTATTTTCAGTGTGATGGTTGATCATTGTGCAAAGTGTGCCAAATTTCTGGAAAATGGAAGTTTCAGGTTCTTTGAAGGGTGCTGGGGAGAGGGACAAGAAAGAAAAAAACTTATTCCTGTAATAAATTTAAGAGTTGATGCCAGGTGTGCTGGCACTCACTTAAAATCTCAGTACTTATGAAGCAAAGGAAGGAAGACCAAGAGTTCAAGGACAACCTGGGCCACACAGGAGATCATGTATAAAACAAAAAAGATAATGATAACAAAACAAAACAACAACAAAACTCTCAAGAGCTGGCGATGAATCTCAGTGACAGAGCACTTGCTGAGAATGCTCTGAGTTTGGTTCCCAACACAGAAAGAAAAAAAAATATCTATCTATCTATCTATCTATCTATCTATCTATCTATCTATCTACCTACCTATATCTTGATAACCTGGAAAGAGTGCTGAGGATCCTTTGTAAATATATGAACCAAGCCTTTGTTCATTATCTAACTCTTTTAGGTTTATTGAGTACTTTCCTGCTGTATTACAAACAATCATGATATAGTATAATGCTTATGTGTAGGTGGGGAAATAAAGCAAGACATTTAAAAGAAAAGTGATATTCATGTTAATGCATAGGCTATATGTATGGTCATTCCACAATGAAGGAACAAAGAGAAGGAGGTATAGAGGTAAAACAGCATGGAATGACTTTAGATAACTGCACACCTGGCTGGATGGCAGGTGATTTGGGAAAAGGTGAGTGATAATAATTAAAAGCTAGGTCAAGACTAAAGAAATGCAGGTGTGAATTCCAGGTAAAGCAATTTGAACTTAATTAAGTATTAAATAAAAAACAAAAAAGCTGTTAATTTTATATTATTTATAATGTATCAGTCGTGGAAGAATCAAGAGTTTTCTTGTGAATTGTAGCCATTATTAACAGAAATAAGGAGAATGGGATGAAGCATGGAAATGTGAAATAAGTAAAATCCTCATGATGGGTTCTGAATTCTGACAGAAACAATCTGTTCTGATAATGGCTTGATTCTGTCTAAAAAATTTCTTTCTTTCATTTATTAGGAAAATATTGTTTTCTTAATAGGTTTGAAATCACATCTTGCTGCTTCCTTCTATGAATAAGACTCAAAACTGAGTTGTAACTCTAAGGACACAGTGTTTTAGAAACTTTTTATTCTTCTCATTTTATTATTTTTATTTTACTTAACTTTATTTCATTTTGAGAATTTCATGTATGAATATTGTACTTGTATTATTCCCATCCCTCCTAGTCCCCCTTCTCCTATGCTCCCCTGACTCCCTCTCAATTTTTGTCCTCTTCTTTGGTTATTGTTACATATACATACATTTATAAGTATGCATATTGTGATCAGTGTAGTGGCTCTGATTTCAGCAGACTGCCAGAAAGTGCCAAGTTCAGGCTACCCTCTGGTAGAGGGCCTGAGATTGCAGGGGACTGCCTGAGAGCCCCCTGATCCTGCCTCCACATGGTGGTGAGCATCTCCTAATTGTGCTATACCCATCCCACTACCTGGGATTTCATGAGACCCCTCTCAAGGCTCCAGGGCAGATGTGGCTTTGGTAGGCTAAAGTTGAGATCCTAGCAGACAACCTGAGAGGGTGGTTTCAAACTCCATCGGTGTAGTAGCTCTGATCTCAGCAGACCTCCAGAGAGTGCTGAGTTCTGGCTTCTCTCTGGCCTCCCTCTGGCATAGGGGCTGAGAATGCAGGGGACTACCTGAGAGCACCCTGATTCTGCCTCCACTTGGTGAAGAAAGCCTGACTATATCTGACTGGATCCAGAATTGGGCTTCTGTGGGTACTCCTGAATAGCTGATCTGAAGCCATCAGTTCCCTCCAAATTAAACCTGAGAGAACCCAAACCCTGTACAAACCAGCTTTACATAACCAGTAAAGGAGGGATCTAGGCACCCTGATAATACAAACAGAAGCATACTTCAAATCAATTCTCATATCAGAATTATAAACAAAAGAAATTCACATGCCAAAATCACAATGAAAGAATAATAAAATGGAAAGCCCAAACACTATGTCCTCACCAAACTCCACCAGTCCTGTGGAAGAGTTCTACAAGGAGAACCCTCTAGAGATAATCCAGGACACTGAATTTAAAAGAATAATCATAAACATGATCAAGGAGTTCAACAAATTTAAAGAACACATGAACAAACAAATCAAAGAACT
>NW_008358866.1:2701144-2702564 GCF_000622305.1 Nannospalax galili | reverse complement strand
AATGAATCCAGAAGAGAGAAACATTGAAGAAAACTCAGGCAGAAATAAAGAAGGAAGTGCAAAACTCAGTAAGCCAACTTGAAACAATAGGGGAAAGCCTCACTACTAGAATGAATGAAATGGAAAACAGAATATCAACACTGGAGGATAAAATTAAAGAATTGGACCACTCAAGCAAAGATTATGGAAAATTTAAAAAAAAATATGAATGGAATAGGCAAGAGATGTGGGACACCATGAAAAGACCAAATCTACGGATCATACGAATAGAGGAAGGAGAAGAATTTCAAGTTAATGGTATTGAGAAGATCTTAAACAGGATTGTAGAAGAGAAATTCCCAAAATTAAGGAAAGATATCCCCATACAAATACAAGAAGCACATAGAACACCAAATAGGATCAGAAAAGAAACTTCCCATGGCATATCATAGTAAAAACACTAAATGGACAGAACAAAGAGAGAATACTGAAAGCAGCAAAAGAAAAACAAGAAGTCACATGCAAAGGAAAGCCTATTAGAATTACACCTGAATTATCAATGCAAACTATGAAAGCCAGAAGAGCCTGGACCAAGGTATTCCCAGTTCTACATGACAACAGATGCCAGCCAAGAATACTCTACCCAGCAAAAATGCCTATTACAGTTGAGGGAGAAAGACAAATCTTCCATGACATGAATAGATTGAAATAATACATGTCCACAAACCAGCCCTTCAAAGAATACTTGAAGAAATACAGAGAGCAGAGAGAGAAACACCTATACCCTAGGGGCAATGAAAGAAAATAAAGTGATAATTGAGGAAATGGGAAATTAGACAGAGAACATAAACAGCAATAAAAATGAGGGTAACCAACACATATCTTTTAATAATAACCTTTGTTGGGGTCCTCTGTTATGCAAAGTAGAAGTCTCTTAACGTCCGGATAGCTCACAAGCTCGGAAACCATGTGCTGCAGATTCCTTTTCATAGCAGAGTGCCTTCCTGGCATCCTCCCTGACTCTTCTTTTAAAGTGCTCACCACAAATACATGCCCTCCGGCACAGGAGCTACCAGGTTTTTAATCAGGCGTTGTCTGATAGCCTGATAGAAGCCCACCGCCCTATGTAAATGAGGCATCCTAAAAGTACCTATCAGCTAAGGCTTCTTCTGCTGTCTCTACACTATAAATAGTCATAGTTTTACCCCAATAAAGTTGGAGCTGGAGCTGGAACTGAATCACTGAGATGTGAGCTGAGTCACTTGTCTTGAGCTGTAACACTAAATCCTGTGATCCAGTCTCCCCGGGGGGCGCTATTCCTCCGTCTCCGACTCACGGACACCCTGGCTTTCGCCGTCCCTCATACGCTTCCCGTGTGGTCCAAGTGGCCAGTGGACCTCACATCCTGAGGAAGGTATATGGGTGAAATAGGGACGGGATC
>NW_008358866.1:2699421-2699747 GCF_000622305.1 Nannospalax galili | reverse complement strand
AAAGCCAAAATTTCAAAAGCTTCCAAAGATTCTCAGGTAAATTCCCCTCCTACTCCTCTGCCTCGGCTGCCTTCAAGCCCTGAGGCTCAGCCGCTGCCTGTGGAGCCACGCCCAGCTACAGAGCAGCTGTGTAGCCTTAGAGACAGCGAAAGCTGCCAGCCTAAAAATTTCCAGCCTCAGCGGTCTCAGGACCCCCAAAACCCACCAGTAGAGGCTTTTCCTATCAATTTGCAAATAACCAGACAGCGTCCCCTAGCTTGGTATCCATTCCTTGCAGCAGAGTTAAAAGATTTGCGTCCAGCTGTGAGGGAGGATGGAATTCATGT
>NW_008358866.1:2697190-2699139 GCF_000622305.1 Nannospalax galili | reverse complement strand
CAGGAGAAACTTCTGCATTAACCTTTTTGAAGCAGAAGCCAACTGAAGCTCTTCCAGATTTTATACTAAGAGTACAAGGAAGCTTAGATAGAAAAATAACAGACCCTGCAGCCAAAGCAATGCTTTTAAACAGTCTTGTCTGGGAAGGGATGAGCCCTGAGCACAGACAAGCATGCCAGGGATTAAAGAATGAGCATTATGACAAGTGGATTGTAGCTACCCATGACATTGGGACTGATACATACCAAGATTCCTCCCTTGCCCAAGCCCTTGCAGTTGCAACTCAGTCCAACTCAAAATGTTTTAAATGTGGAGAAACTGGACACTGGATAAAAAATTGCCCTCAAAATAACTCAGCAGCCATTAGACCTCCTAAAACCCTCTGTCCTTGCTGTAAAAGAAGTTATCACTGGAAAAAAGATTGTAGATCTAAAAATGACAAGGATGGTAATCCTTTGCCACCTTTAAACTTCTTCAGGGGCAGCCCTCAGCCCCACTAACAAGAGGGAAGCCACAGCCACAGGCCTTATGGGTAATCAGTATTACAGAAAATGCCCATCCAAAATTAACCATAAAAGTAGACAATCCTTTCAAATGCCTCCTTGATACTGGGGCTGATAGAACCATCTTAAGGCGATCTGAGGTTCCTCCACACTGGGAATTAATACCAGGACCCCAACTAGTAGGAGTAGAAGGGGCCTCCCAAGCATTTATCACCAAGAATTCCTATAAATGGGAGGACCCTGATGGAGAAGTTGGCACAATAAGACCCCTAATTGCAGATGTTGCTACACACCTCCTAGGACGAGATATCTTGGAAGACCTCAATGTAATTCTTAATAGTGTGTCTAAAGAGAAATGCCTTAAAATAGATGATCAGATGAGGTCCCTAAAACAACAGGACCCCCAATTCTAAAGGCCACTGATGATTACCATATGCCCTGCCTTGATTGGATCACCACAGAGCCAGTCTGGGTGGAACAGTGGCCATTACCCAGGGATAAATTACTCATTTTACAAGCAACTTGTAAAAGAACAGTTACAGTTGGGTCACATTAGGCCCTCTAGGAGCCCATGGAACACCCCAGTCTTTGTAATAAAGAAGAAGACAGGGGCATGGAGACTGTTGCAGGGCCTTAGAGCTATAAATAAAACCATGAAAATATGGGGATCTCCCCAAAGAGGCCTACCCATGGTCTCTGCCATTCCTCTTAATACTCCCCTGTTAGTCCTAGATATAAAAGATTGCTTTTTCTCCATCCGTTTGCATAATAATGATTGCCAGCATTTTGCCTTCTCAGTTCCAAAAGTTAACAATTCTGGTCGTGCTAATCGATATGAATGGCAAGTTCTGCCACAAGGCATGGCAAATAGTCCTACTATATGCCAGGAGGCTGTTGCCAATGCACTAGCACCCCTATTAAAAAAGGGATTGCATGTTTATCATTACATGGATGACCTCTTGGTCTGGCAAGATGAGAATTCCTCTCTAGAAAAATTAAAAAATGCTATGATAAGCACCCTAGAGACAAAAGGTTTTATAATAACAACAAATAAGATACAGTCAGTCCCCCCCATTACTTTCTTAGGGACTGAAATAACACCCACTGCTGTTAGGCCCCTCAAACCTGTCCTGGATGTCTCCCATCCACTCACACTTAACTCACTTCAAAGTTTTCCAGGTAATATTAATTGGCTAAGGCCATGGCTTTCCATCCCCACAAGTCAATTACAGCCACTCTTTGATCTCTTAAAGGGAGACAAAAACCCAGCCTCCAGATGGTACCTAAACCCAGATGCAAAAAAGGTTCTCCAAGTAATTAATAGCCACTTCCAAAAGGCATCACTAGCCAGATATGACCCCAAGCTACCTGTCCAACTCTTAATATTTAATTCCTCCCCGACCATGGTAGGAGCAATTTATCAGCCACATGGAGTACTAGAATGTC
>NW_008358866.1:2680478-2695303 GCF_000622305.1 Nannospalax galili | reverse complement strand
ACTGACTCTCATCTAAGTGGATTCAAACAGCTAACTAACTATTCAGTTACATTTTCAGCAGCAAGCCTCCCAAGTCTTTTCCTATAGAGCGAGGAAAAGCCCAAAACTGTGTAAATTTCTCTTTATCCACCTTTATATAACAACAATTGCATCCCAGGAGCTGTCAGCAGAGAAAGAACCTCTTCCCCCTACTGACAGAACCGAACATGCACTGGATGCTGGAGATGTTGCCATGACAACACACTGTACCGACTCCGCCCTTGGCTGAAGACAAGCTGAACCGAGCAGTGACATTCGTAACTGGTAGCCAGGAGTTTCTCCAACAACAGATGAACTTTCTTGCCAGAAGTTATGCTTCACAATAAAAGAACATTGGATTTGATAGCTGTTAAACATGGGACTATACGATATTGGGAAAGATACTGTTTCTTTGTAAATGGATCAGATGTTGTTGAAACCAATGTTAACACCCTCAAAACTTTGTAATCTATTGGCTTGATTTGCATGGCCCCTATCCCTTATTGCTCTCTGATAGTACTGTGTATTATTGCTGTTTCACTGTTTTTCAAGGTCTCCTTGCTGACTGTTACTGCCATTTGCTAAAATCACCACAGGAAACAGGTCATGGTCAGTTATCAAACTTTGGATTTTCCCGAGATGAAATGAGTTGGTTCTTAGGGCTGGCGATGACACTTTTTCATATTTTAATAAAAGAGGGGGAGATGTTGGGGTCCTCTGTTATGCAAAGTAGAAGTCTTTTCACGTCAGGATAGCTCACGAGCTCGGAAACCATGTGCTGCAGATTCCTTTTCATAGCAGAGTGCCTTCCTGGCATCCTCCCTGACTCTTCTTTTAAAGTGCTCACCACAAATACATGCCCTCTGGCACAGGAGCTACCAGGTTTTTAATCAGGCATTGTCTGATAGCCTGATAGAAGCCCACCGCCCTATGTAAATGAGGCATCCTAAAAGTACCTATCAGCTAAGTCTTCTTCTGCTGTCTCTACACTATAAATAGTCCTAGTTTTACCCCAATAAAGTTGGAGCTGGAGCTGAATCACTGAGATCTGAGCTGAGTCACTTGTCTTGAGCTGTAACACTAAATCCTGTGATCCAGTCTCCCCGGGGGGCGCTATTCCTCCGTCGCCAACTCGCGGACAACCTGGCTTTCGCCGTCCCTCATACGCTTCCCGTGTGGTCCAAGTGGCCAGTGGACCTCACATCCTGAGGAAGGTATACGGGTGAAATAGGGACGGGATCGACTGAGTAGACCTCAGTAGTGGAGGAACTTTCACTGTCCGGGAGTGTGCGCTGGGACCCTGAGAGCCCAGCACGTGCTCGCCTATAAACCTTAAATACAGTGGACTGAATTATCCAGTCAAAAGACACAGGCTAAGTGAATGGATTAAGAAACAAGGTCCATCTCTTTGCTGTCTGCAAGAAACCCATCTCACCTTCAAGGACAGGCACTACCTTAAGATAAAAGGATGGAAAAGAATATTCCAGACCAAATCTACGGATCATAAGAATAGAGTAAGGAGAAGAATTTCAAGTTAATGGTGTTGACCAGATCCTAAACAGGATTGTAGAAGAGAACTTCCTGAAATTAAGGAAAGACATCCCCATACAAACACAAGAAGCACATAGAACACCAAATAGACAGGATCAGAAAACTCCCCATGACATATCATAGTAAAAACACTAAATGTACAGAACAAAGAGAGAATACTGAAAGCAGCAAAAGAAAAACAAGTCACATACAAAGGAAAGCTCATCAGAATTACAGCTGACTTATCAATGCAGACTATGAAAGACATAATTGAAAGATACCATTCATCAAATGGACCTAACAAACATTTTTCGAATATTCCACCCAAGCACCAAAGAATACACTTTCTACTCAGCACCTGATGGAACATTTCAAAAATCAACCACATACTGGGCCACAAAACAAACCTCAAAAAACAAAACAAAACAAAAAATTGAAATAATTCCATGCATTCTATTGGACCACAATGCAATAAAGCTCAAAATCAACACTGGACAAAGCCCTAGTCACTACACAAACTTGTGGTGATTGAGCAACATACTCCTAACCTCTGGGACACTTTAAGCAGTCCTAAGAGGGCAATTTATAGCTCTAAGTGCCTACACTAAAAAATTATAAAGAGCCCAAATAAATGACCTAATTGCAACTCAAGACACTGGAAAGGCAAGAACAAATGAAACCCAAACACAGTAGAAGAGAAGAAATAACAAAAATCAGAGCAGAAATTAATAAAATAGAAACAAAGAAAACAATACAAAGAATCAATGACTCTAAGAGCTGAATCTTTGAAAAGCTAAACAGGATAGACAGACCCAAAAGAAAGAAAGAGTAAATTGAAATCAACAAAATCAGAGATGAAAGGGGAAACATCACAACAGACACCCAAAAGGTCCAGACCATTATAAGGGAATATTTTAAAAACCTATATGCTACTAAATTTGAAAATCTGAAAGAAATGGATGGATATCTAAAATCACGGAAGCCACCAATGTTAAACCAAGAAGAGACCAACAGTTTAAACAGACCCATAACATAAAAGAAAATTGAAATAGTAATACAAAACCTCCCAACTAAAAATGCCCAGGCCCAGATGGATTTACAGCAGAATTCTACCAGTCATTTAAAGAAGACTTCCAACTAATACTACTTAAACTATTCAAAACTATAGAAACAGAGGGAGAACTCCCAAATTCCTTCTATGAAGCCAGCATTACTCTAATACCCAAAACAGGTAGAGACACAACCAAAAAGAAAACTATAGACCCATATCCTTAATGAACATAGATGCAAAAAATTCTCAACAAAATACTTTCAAATCACATATAGACACACATCAAAAAGACCATTTGCCATGATCAAGTAGGCTTTATCCCAGAGATGCAGGGATGGTTCAATATACGCAAGTCAATAAACATCATTAATCATATAAATGGACTCAAAGACAAAAAACACATCACCATCTCAATAGATGCAGATAAGGTTTTTCACAAAATTCAGCATGGCTTTATGGTCAAGGTCCTAGAGGGAATTGGACTGGAGGGAACATACTGCAACATAATTAAAGCTATATACAACAAACCCACAGCCAGCATCATTCTAAATGGAGAAAAACTGAAAGTATTCTCATTAAAATCAGGAACCAGACAAGGATGTCCACCATCTCCACTCCTTTTCAACATAGTGCTTGAAACTCTTGCTAGAGCAATAGGACAGGAGAAGGAAATTAAAGGAGTACTAATTGGAAAAGAAGCGGTCAAACAATCACTTTTTACAGATGATATTATATTATACCTAAGAGATCCCAAATGTTCTGCCAGAAAACTAGAACTGATCAACACTTTTAGTATAGTGGCAGGTTAAAAAAATCAATCTACAAAAATCAGTAACTTTTCTATATACCAATAACAAGCAACAGGGAAATGTTCCCATTCACAATTGCTGCAAAATAAAAATGTCTTGGAATAAATCTGACCAAAGACACCAAAGATCTCTACAATGAAAATTTTAAATCATTAAAGGAAAAGATTGAGGAAAGCATGAGGAGATGGAAGGAACTCCCATGCCCAAGGATTGGAAGAATAAATATTGTGAAAATGACGATCCTACCCAAATCAATATATAGATTCAATGCAGTTCCAATCAAAATCCCAATGGCATACTTCACAGAATTAGAAAAAAACATCTTTAAATTCATATGGAACCACAAAAGACCCCATATAGCCAAAGCAACCCTGAGCACAAAGAGCAACATGGGGGGATTATTATACCAGATCTCAAAGTATATTACAGAGCTATTTTCATAAAAACAGCATGGTACAGGCACAAAAACAGACACATAGATCAATGAAACATCACTGAGTATCCAAACCTGAGTACATGCAATTTCAGCCACCTGATATTTGACAAAGGGGCCAAGAACACACAATGGAGGAAAGACAGCATCTTCAACAAATGGTGCTGGCAGAACTCGATCTCCACCTGTAGAAGAATGAAACTAGATCCTTATCTTTCACCTTGCACAAAAGTCAGCTCCAAATGGATCAAAGACCTCAATGTGAAACTGGAAGCCCTGAAACTATTAGAAGAAAATATTGGCAGTAACTTACACGATATAAATGTAGGAAAGGGTTTTCTAAATCAGACAGAAGTTGCTCAGGAATTAAGGTCAGCAATCATCAAGTGGGACCTCATTAAACTAAAAAAACTTCTGTACAGCAAAGGAAACAATCAAAAAGGTGGAGAGAAATTCCAGAGAATGGGAAAAATCTTCACCAGTGACACATCTGACAGAGGTTTAACATCCAAAATATATAAAGAACTCAAAAAGCAAAGAATCGAGAAACCAAATGACCCAATTAAAAGATGGGCTAAAGATCTAAACAGAGAGTTCTCAGAGAAAGAAATAAAGATGGCTAGGAAACATCTCAAAAAGTGTTCAATAGCATTAGTAATTAGGGAAATGCAAGTTAAAACCACCCTACTATATCACCTTACCCCAATCAGACTGCCTAGGATCAAGAGAACAAATTATACCAAATGCTGATGAGGATGTGGAGAAAGGGGAATGCTCATTCACTGCTGGTGGGATTGCAAATATGTGCAACCTCTATGGAAAACAGTGTGGAGAACTCTTAAAAAACTAAAAATGAACCTCCTATATGACTTGGTTATACCCCTACTTAGCATATACCCAAAGGACTCATCGTATTGTAGAGATTTTGTATACCATGTTTGTTGCTGTTCTTTTCACAATAGCTAAGAGATGGACGCAATCTAAGTGATCCTCAACTGACAGGTGGTTAACAAAACTGTGGTATATTTACACAATGGAGTTCTATTCAGCAGTAATGACAGATGAAATAATGAAATTTGCGGGTAAGTGGATGGATCTAGAAACTGTTATACTAATTGAAGTAACAGAGAATCAGAAAAACAAACAATGTATGTTCTCCCTCATATGTGGATCCTATCACCAAATCCTTTTAAATTCCAGGTCCTTTTAGTAAGATGATGCTGTACAGCAGTCACTTCTGCATGAAATAACTCCCATCATCATGACTTAGGTGAGCATGATTGCTAAACATAGTCACAGTTGGGCTTGTTGAAGGTTGTGCTCATTCATTAAAGGGTGGCCAAGCAGGGTCATTTGACCCTCACTGGATTGTCCAGCCACTCTTCCCAGCCAACTGTATGTAATTTGGCCCTAATCACACATGGCCTCCTGGATTTGGGGAGGGCTAAAGTATACAATCCGGGGATGGCTAAGAAGAGAAGGCTTGACCCATGCCGAGTGACCCATGTTGGGTTAAGGCTTTCCAGTGTGCATACACTTAGGTCATACATACACCTCAGCAACCCCTCAGTTATCTCAGTAGGTAAGCTCAATAAATTCATTGGTTCCCCAGTAAAACTTTAATCAAACATTAGTTTGACACTAGAACCTTAAAAGTGAATAAGCATTGCTTAGTATCCCCAGGAAAAGAATTCTCACAACAGATGGGAAATTTGTTAATGCTATTATGTCTCATAATCATTTAAAAAAAGAAAGAAAGAAAATGAGAATGTGAAAGATGTTAAAAAGGATACGGGAATGGAGATATTTTCCAAAACAGACAGAAAAAATGAGAAAGCCTAAGCAAGTGGCGAAGGTCTGTGTAGGTTTGTTATGATATATAAAGGATGAAACAAAAATAATATACACATAATCTTAAAATTTCTATGGTCATAGTTTAGTCAACTATTTAAGGAACAAAATATATATCTAGTCAAGGTTTACCTGAGACTATTTGGTTTTTTACACAAGCTTTATCTACATAGCACATGGTAACTAAAAGCACCAGACTGGTGGAACTAACCTCATTTGATGTTTAACAGCCATAGTTTGAGGCCTATACTAATGTGGGCAGAGAAACTTAAAGGACAGTTTTTGCCCCTTGCTCTCTAAGGTTTTCTAAGTTCCAGGGGACTATGGAGCATCTCTCAAAATGTCCTGTAACTGTGGCAAGTCACCTACCCTCTTGTTTGGGGAGGACATGGAGACCCCATGAGATGGACTTGAACCAGTGTCCAGTCTACAAAGAGGAGGGTCAACTCAGAGGAATCATCTCATTCATGCTTCCAAGTGAAGCCAGATATAGTTGAGCAGGATGTTTGACTTATCTTCACGAGATGGAACTGGTAAAAGAAAGGAGCCAGGAGCTCCTCCCAAGCCCATGTGACCCCTGAGGAACAGATCTTCAAATCACCTTAAGTGTAAAAATAAATTGATTTATTTGTGTCAACTGTATGGTCTTAAACACCCAAAAGGAAAGTATAACCAAATAGTAAAGTCATGAGTATATTTCTTTAAGAGTTCAAGGGCAGGCTTAAATCTATATAAAAAGTTATTTAGACAATTATTTCTCATTGATGATTTTGTTCCTAACCAAAAAAATGCTGCTCAGATGTATGATTTCAAATCTTGGTCTCCAGTACTGTAGTGCTCACCTGTAGCTAAGGGAGGCAACCAGCTATTGTTCTAAAATGATGGATAAGTTTGTTTTCTCCACTTATGTAGAAGCCTTTGAGAGGGAACTGACACTGATTCTAACCACTCCATCAGCTATCAAAATACTTGAAAGCAAATCCTGAATCCATCACTCTAGAGTACAGCCTTGGAAGACAAAAGAAAAATGAGGAGGAACCCAATAGAAAGATGCTTTTGGAAGCCCTTGTCAAGAAGTTCCAATGGACTCTCATGAACATTTGAAAATTGACCTGTTCTGACTTTTTTCTAGTTCACTGTCTAGAACTTGTAATGCTAATTACTCTTGCCTTTACTTCTCCTTCATATCTCCCATTCATGATTCAAGGACTTTTTCCCCCCTAGAGATAAGAGTTATGCAATTTGGGAGTCTTTTAGATAGACCCACTAAAGGGCTAATCCAATTGCCTTACCCTGCATCCCTGTTCAGCATGGAAGAAACCAGAACAGTCTGTGTCCCAATTCCCTATTGGCAATTTGGGTAACCTCTTCAGAGGATGGTGTGATAAGAATAGGAGATAGGAATTGGCTAGGCAGTTAGGGTAAAAAGACCCCAAAGAGAAGTAGTCAGTTTGTTGGCTAAAAGTCACAATGTCCTTGGGCCTCTTAACAACATACTCCATTCCAAAGGCAAAAATGTTGAAGGCCAACAATTGACAAATAGGACCTTGTATTAGTCAGGGTTCTCCAAAGAAACAGAACTGGTAGAATGAATATATATGTATAGAGATTTACCAGCTTAGCTCACAGGATAGAGTCTGAGTAGTCCAACAATGGCTGCACCACACTGGAGAGGCTGAGAATCTGTAGTTGCTCAGTCCATGAGGCTGGATATCTCAGTAGTCCCAATCTGGCACTGAAGGTCTGAAAAATTCCAAAAGATCAGCTAGTTTTCAGTCTACAGCAGCAAGACAAACTCACTAGCGAGGGAGAAGGCAAGCAGCAAGAAGCCAGGAGTTCTCTTCTGCCATGGCCTTTTATAAGGGCTGCTGTCAGAAGGTAACACCCACATTTAGGGTGTGTCTTCCAGCTTCAGATGATCCAATCAAGAAGATCTCTCTCATTTTAATTAATCCCAGATCCAGTCAAGTTGACACCCAGGGTTAGCCATCACAGACATCATTAAACTAAAATGCTTCTGTACAGCAAAGGAAACAACCAGGTAAGTGAGGAGGAAGCTAGTGGAGTGAGAGAGAGTATTTTCCAGATACACATCTGATGGTGGTTTAAATTCCAGAATATACAAATAACTCAAAAATAAAGAATCAAGAGAACACATGACCCAAATAAACGATGGCCTCTAGATCCGAACAGAAAGCTTTCAAAAGAAGAAATAAAAATGGCTAAGAAGTACTTTAAGAAACATTCAATAACCTTACTATTAGGGAAATGCAAATTAAAACTACTTTAAAATTTCATCTTATCCCAGGCAGAATGGCTAATATTATGTAAACAAATGACAAAAAATGCTGGTGAAGATGTTGGGAAAGGGGAACCCTCATTCACTGATGGTGGGATTGCAAACTGGTGAAGCCCCCATGGAAATCAGTGTGGCGAACTCTGTTGGGGACCCCTGCTGTCTAGGTCGCAGTCTCTCCATGTCCGGATAGCCTAAGGGGCTTGCGTTCTTATGCAGAGACTCCCCTTTCCAGCAGGGCGCCTTCTGCTCTCCTTCCTGGCTCACCTTTGAAGTGCCCGTCACAGATACATGACCTCTGGCATAGGAACTACCAGGTTTTAATCAGGCATTGTCTGACAGCCTGATAGAAGCCCACCGCCACATGTAAATGGAGCATTCTATGAGCACCTATCAGCTGAGGCTTTTGCTGCTGCCTCCACACTGTAAATCTTCTGGTTTCACCCCAATAAAGTGGAGCTGAATCACTGAGTCTGACGGAGCTGTATCACTGAACTTGTCTGGAGCTGTATCCTGTGTTACCAGCCTGTGATTCAGTCTCCCTGGAGGGGGCTGTCCTTCTGTCAACAACCACTCGCGAAGATCTTGCTTTCGCTGTTCCTGCACCTCCCTTCGTGATCTGGTGGCCAACGGATCGCATACACAGAGGGAGTGTCCAGCAGCTTGGAACAGAACCTGCCCGGCAGCTGACAGTGACCCGCAGAGTCGCCAGCGCCTGGTAGCCGCGGAGAGCCAGGGACCTGCACAGCAACATGGTGCACGAAACCCGGGCACCCCAGCCAACAGCTGGCATAGCAGCGCACAACCCGCCGCGCCACAGCAACAGAACTGTAAAAGACTAGATCTACTATATGATCCAGTTTTTTTGGTTTGCACCCAAAGACTCAATATCCTACTATGAAGATACTCGTTCATACATGTTTATTACTGCTCTTTTCACAATAGCAAGGAAATGGAAACAACCTAAATTTATCTTCCAACCAATGAATGAATAAAGAAACTAGAAAAATGAAATAGTGAAATTTTTAGCTAAATGGATGGAACCAGAAAATATTATGCTAAGTTAGATAACACAAACTCAGAAAAAAGTGAAGCTTGTTCCCTCTCATTTGTGGATCCTAGCTCTAAATCCTTAGAATGAGTGTATATCCTGATGTAACACAGGAACCAGGAAAATGGCAAGGACCCATGGGGGAAGAGGGGAAGAAGGAGCCCTAAGGGAGATAGTAGAAGATAGGCATTATCAAGGGGGAAATGGTGAAAATGAGGGGCACTATAACTGGGGTGGGAGAGGGCTATGCAGGGGGAAGTAGAGGAGGGAGAGATAAATAATGGTTAGGTGTTAAGAAAAGCAAAAGGGAAATGTAGTATTTAATAAGCCCACTGAAAAATACACATATAAAATGTGACTGCATGTGTATAGCTGAAGGCTATATTTTTCTCATTTTAAAGAGAAGACCTGGTTCTTGGCCAAATAGATTTGGCCATTTTATTTTATTTATTATATTATGATGTTTATTCCCTGCAAATTTCTTGCTCATTCTTATTTTGTTGCTAAGAGAAAAAAATCATTAAATGTCAATCAAGATAGTGTGGTATCAAAGTTCAAGGCCAACTTTATAAATTCCAAGAGTCAGAGAGTTACCAAAGGAGCCTTCAAAGGCATACTAGAAGTGTGTGATGTGATTTTTATTTCTGAACTGAGATGACAAATGAGAATTGTGTCTTGCTCCACTCTATTACAAGAACCTCATTAGGATCTGTTGAACATGTGGGGAAGTGATATAGCTGAAGTATTCTCAGGCAAAATACATTAGCATTACAAATGAAACTTGGTCTGAATCTGTCTGAAGGAGCATTTTGTCTCAGAGGTATAATGAGAATCATATTATCAGTTTAGTAAGTAAGCTCCGTTAAATAATTCTGTATTTAGAAAAGGAAAGTGACCTTTTGTAGCTCCCAGAGGGATAATAGCATTACAGATTTCTTTAAAATAAAATGAATTGGACAAGAGAGTAGTAATCCTAGCATTATAAAAAATGCCCAAGGGAAATTTGGCATACAGTTAAAAACATAAAGTATTTAGAGCAAAATTTTTCCTGATGTTAGATCTAGATGTATGGCTTTTATTTCCTTTTAATTAAACAACTTGCCTTATGCTTAGATCATAGCTGGTTATTGGAGAACAAAAATATAGTATTGAAAATTCTCAACTTTGTACTGTTTTGAAATATAGACACGATTATCTTCAACAATGAGCCTAACTATTGTTTTCCTTCAGTTGTCAGAGTTCCGTGTTTTTTACATTTTAGCTTCCCTGAGTTCTGAGCCCCAAAGTAATGTTAAAAGAAGCATGCCCCAAGTTCTATGCTTCTTAGAGGTCATTGTCTTTGTTAGTAATAACAGCTGTAGTATTCAGATGCTTGTCTTTTAGCTTAAGATTGCATCCTCAAGAAACTGAACAGAGCATTGTATGGATTATTATAAATGCCAAACAATGAAATCAAACATATCAGAAAATTGCTGAATACACTGACCATATTATGATATTTCAAAGCCATGAGAGAATATGTGAAAGATTTGTGTGCTTGAAGGATTTATTGTTCAGGTGTCAAATATTTACTTATGAAAAAGCTGTTTATGACTCTAACAGAAGTTAGTTTACAGGGATGGATAATTTAATTCAGGAAAAGGTGAAAATATTAGTTATACTAAATAGAAAATGAAAAAAAACCCTACAATCACACTGCTGATTTTAAAGATGCCCAGTAGGTTATGATCAGTAAACTTGCTGTCTGCTAAAATCAATTTAGAAAAGTCTTAAGACTGAGTGGGAAGCCGCTGAAACTCAAAATGGCAAAATGGCTATTGATGGCGCCAAAGGTGCCATCCATAATTACAAAAAGGTAGCATCACAAGTGTAAAAACAAAGTTGTATCTGACCAGTGTCTTGTTTTTCTTTTTTGTTCTTTCTATTTTTCTTTTTCTTTCTTTTTTCCTTTTTTTTTTTGAGACAGGGTCTCCCTGTAGCCCTAGCTGGGCTGGAAGTTGCTATATAGACCAGGCTGGCCTTGAACTCACAGAGATCCACCTGCCTCTGCCTCCCAAGTGCTGGGATTAAAGGCATGTGCCACCACCCCTGGCAGTTCTTCTTTTTAAAATATTTTATTTATTTTTTATGAGTATGAGTGTATTGCCTGTATGTATGCAAGTACACCTGTGCTGTGCAATGCTTGTGGAGGTCAGAAGAGGGAGTCAGATACCCTGGAACTGGGGTTCCAGAAGGTTGTTAGCAGTGATGTGGATACTGAGAATTGAACCCAGGTCCTCTGTAAGATCAGTCAGTGCTCTTAACCATGGAGCCATCTCTCTAGCCCCAAGTATCTTGTTTTTCTAAACTTCATACTTAAATAATAATTGTTATGCTCTAAGTGAATTTACTGTCAAGTAGATTACTTGACATTGAAGTGATGTTCTTTTTGATAGAGTTATTGGCTATGAAGTGTGATGGAAAATCTATGATTCTGTAGGATGCTTAACAATCTCAGCATATTCTAGTGGATAAAATGGAGAAATAGGAACTGGGTGAGAGAGTTATTAGCAGTTCAATGACTGTGCTGACACAATTGGGTGAGTAAGTGACAGGATCTAGAAAAATATTTCTGGTACCTTTTGGGTTACTTCAACATAGTGCAATTTGTTGGTAACTTAAACACATGGAAACCTTTCTTACAAGATTTTTCAGTTGTAAAAAGGAAGCAGGGGGGCCCGGAAAGATGGTTCAGTGGTTAAGAGCACTGGCTGCTCTTGCAGAAGACCAGAGTTCAGTGCCCAGCACCCACATGGTGGCTAACAACTGTCAGTAACTCCAGTTCCAGGAAAATCCAGCACCCTTTTCTGACCTCTGTGGGCATTGCATGACATGGATGCACTTACATGCAGGCAATACCCTCATACACATAAAATAAAAAGAATAAATAAAATATTTAAAAAGATTAAGAAAGACAGCAGAAATGAAAATACTGATTGTAGATGATTTATTACCTGAAAAATTGTAACAGGGTAGAATGATGCAGCAAACCCAGTCAGGTTATTTTTGTAAGAGATAAATGTAAGATATTGAACTTGGCAAGTAAACTTGTTCAGATAAACTAGTTCTTAACGTCTAATAATTTGGGTATACCTCTCTATGCCTCGGTTTTACTACATACAAAATGAGAATAATAAATCTTCCTCATAAGAGAAAGACTTGACATTTGCTGGCATAAAACAAGTGCTCAGTAGATGTTGGCTACCATTTTTCTTGAAATCTTCAGACAGAATTTTCCATTTCTGGGGTGTTTGGCCTTGGGTGATATATTTATTTTTTAAGCTTTTTTTAGGAAAATGGGAATAAAAATAGTACCTACCCAAAGGTAGGTGTGAGGAGAGCTGAGTCAGAGGTGCATATGAGACTCTCTTTGAGGTTCTTGGCACCTGGCAAAGTCCTAATGAATGTTCGCAATCATCCTGAACATTAGTGTAACTTCCAGAAAGTTCACTTGGATACTAAACTGAAAGAATAGAACTCTAGCCTCCTTAGAGTAAGGGACATTATGTCTCTGTTCTACTATTTTACAGACTAATCTTGGCCAAGTATATCAGTCTGAATGACAGTTTTAAGAGCAATATTGGAAAATTCAGGTTCACATGAAATGAAAGAGTGGAGGAATAATGTTTATCTCAGAGGAGAAAAAAAAATCGTGAAGACAGAAAGCTATCTGAAAGGTTGTTACCAGAACAGGAGTGAGGCTGCCCTGTGAGAACCTTAGAGTTAGAAATGTGACTACAGAGGACAGACTTTGGTGCTTCAGAAGACTTGCCTGAGCTATCCAAAGGCAGGGTGGCTGACTCCAGACTGACTTCTTCATGATTGGAGGTCTTTTTGTTTGTTTGTTTGTTTTGTATGGTGGCGCAGGAATCTGGGGGCTCCAGCTGCTGGGCGTGGCACCGGTCTCCTGCGCGCACCTGGGGTGCGGCGGGTCCCGCACCACGTCTGCCGTTTGGGTCCCTGGCTCTCCACGTTGTTGAGGCTCTCTGCTACCAGGGCTGGCCCGGTCGGGTTCCATCCCAATCCACCGTGCACTCTCTCTCTAAGTTTGGGACCCATCAGCTGCCGTGTCATGAGGGGAGGTGCAGGATGGCAAAAGCTGGATTTCCGTGAGTCTCAGTTTACGAAGAGACAGCTCTCTCCAGAGAGGCAGGATCACACACAGAACTCAGCTCAGTAAGTGGTACAGCCCCTTTATTCAGTGACTTAGCTCGGCTCCAAGTCTTAGTGATCCAGCTCCGATTATTGAGGGAAAACCAGGATAATTTATACTGTGGGGGTAGTGGTAAAAGTAAGCCTTAGCTGATAGGTACTTTGTGGGATGCCCTATTTACATGTGGAAGTGGGCTCTTGCCAGGCTGTCAGACTGCCTGAAAAATCACACAGAGCCGGAGGCCATGTTTCTGTGACGGTTACTTCAAAAGATGAGTCAGGAAGATGCCGGGAAGGCACCCTGCTGATAAAAGGAGTCTCTGCATATGAAGCCGAGCCCATAGGCTATCCGGACATGGAGAGACTGCTACTTTACACAACAGGGGTCCCCAACATCTCTCTGTTAACTCTTTGCCCTGTTGACCTATCTAATGGAGACAGTGGGGTATTGAAGTCCACTGCCATTAGTAAGTTGGGGTTAATCTGGGTCCTAAAGTCCTGTAGTATTGTTTTGATGAAGTTATGTGCACCAGAGTTTGGTGAATATATGATCATGATTTAATATTTTCTTGAATTATTGTTCCTTTGATCAGAATGAATGGCCCTCTTTATCTCTTCTGATCTAGTTTTAGTCTAAAGTCTATTTTGTCAGATATTAGAATTGCAATGGCTGCTTTTTTCTTAATACCATTTGCTTGGTATATTTTTTCCCATCCTTTCACTTGAGATAATGTCTGTCCTTGAAAGTGAGATGAGTTTCTTTCAGACAACAAAAGGATGGGTTTTCTTTATTAACCCATTCACCTAGTCTGTGTCTTTTGACTGGGGAGTTTATTCCATTTATATTTAAAGTTATTAATGAAAGACGGGTATTGAATCCTATCATTTTTATTTCTGTTTACATTCTTGTCAGAAAGGCAAAAACTGCATGTTCTGCCTCACATGTGGATCCTAGCCTATAATGTGTTCACGTATATATGTAAACAGGTATAAGGGTAGGTAAAGACTAAAGATCTGGCAGAAGACCAATAGAGGGTAATATTAGATGGTGAGGAAGGTTGGTAGGGGAACAGATGGACACATGAGGCAAAAAGAGGAAAATCTACCACGGTGAGAGGGAAGAAAGTTAGACTTGTTCCAGGACATAGTCGATCTTATTTGGTCCTCTGTCTTTCCTGTAGAATAATATTATGAGTTAGCACAGACTTGGCTGCAGGTGCAAGCTGTTGAGAGACATGAAAGTTAGCCGTGGGGTACCTAGAGAATGCACCTGAGTGCACTGAGTGCACCAGTGATTGTCCCATGGATCTGATTTTTCCTTGAAAAATAAAATCTCTAGAACATGGTATTAGGGAGAGTGGGGGCTGGCTGAAGCATTGGTGTTAAGCAGGGTAAAGACAGCCATGAGGATGACAGAGAAGGAGGCTCTAGGAGGAGATCTGCGGCACGCAGTCTCCACTAGGTCATGGCTCTCTTTCCACATGATCTGGTGTGGCTTTGGGTGTCTTCACCTCTTTCTTTTCCTTGTCTCTGACAGGGTCATCATGCAGGCCATCTTTTTCATGGGTGGGGAGGAAATGGAAAGAGATTGTGTA
>NW_008358866.1:2656407-2677817 GCF_000622305.1 Nannospalax galili | reverse complement strand
TGTCAAGGAGGCATTTGAAAGGTTTATTGTCTATTTTTATGGTTAATTTTGGACGGGCATTTTCTGTAATACTCGTTACCCATAATGTTTGTGGCTTCCCTCTTGTTAGCGGGGCTGAGGGCTGCCCTGGAAGTAGTTTAAAGGTGGCAGAGGATTGCCATCTCTGTCATTTTTAGATTTACAGTCCTTTTTCCAGTGAAAGCCCTTTTTACAGTGAGGACAGAGGGTTTTAGGGGGTCGAGTGGCAGCTGAGTCATTTTGGGGGCAATTTTTTATCCAGTGTCCAGTTTCTCCACATTTAAAGCATTTTGATTTGGACTGGGTTGTGGCTACAAGGGCTTGGGCAAGGGTGGAGGCCTGGTACGTGGCAGTCCCAATATCATGGGTGGCCACAATCCATTTGTCATAATGTTCATTTTTTTAGTCCCTGGCATGTTTGTCTGTGCTCAGGGGTCATCCCTTCCCAGACAAGGTTGTTTAAAAGCATTGCTTTGGCTGCAGGATCTGTTATTTTTCTATCTAAACTGGCTTGGACTCTTTGCATAAAGTATGGGAGAGCCTCAGTTGGCTTTTGTTTTAAAAAAGTTAATGAAGAAGTTTCTCCAGGCCCGGTGGACAAGGGGGTTAGGCGGTCCCAAGCCTGTAATGCACATAAGTGAATTTGCTCAAAACAGCCAGCAGGAATTGCAGCCTGCTGGACTCCTGTGGAGAAGTTGCCCTGACCAAAAAGCTGGTCATAGTTCCAATCTATGAATCCAGGTGGTGGATCCTGTCCTTGTTGGGGTCTTAGCTGTTGATTATGAGTGTCATTTCTTTTAGCCTGCATTAGGCACTCATCTCAATATAAGGCCTCCCATTGTACAAATAATGGACTGGGGAGGGTAGATCTACAGATATCCCTCCAGTCCTGGGGGTAAGTAGATTAGTATTAAATGTTTGTAGTATAGATTTTGTCCATGGAGCATGAATTCCATCCTCACGGACAGCCTGGCATAATTCTTTAAGTTCCGCTGCTGGGAGCAGATACCAGGCTAGTGAGCATTGCCTTGTTATTTGTAAGTTAACAGGAAAAGCCTCTACTGGTGGGATTTGGGGGTCCTGAGGCCACTGAGGCTGGCAACTTCCACTATCTCTAAGATTACACAGTTGCTCTGTGGCTGTAGGGCATGGCTGGAATGGTGCCACAGGTGGTGGCGGAGCCACAAGTCAGGGGTGGTGGTGCCGCAGGGCTTGGAGGCAGCCGAGGTGAAGGGGGAGGAGAATTTATCTGAGGATTTTTGGGAGCTTTTGAATCTGCTACTGGGCAGTCTGTAGGGGTTTTTATTGCTTAAAACCTCTCTCTTTTATTATTTTCTGGTGCCTATAAACTTTCCTCAATCTTAGGTGGGTTTTTTAAGCATTGCTGGATGGCTGCCATTATCGGGAAAATGGAAAGGGGAAAATTATGCCTTTCTTGGATTTCTTTTTTACAAGCCAGATACGCAAGAAAGTTCCAGACCTCTGGATCAGATATGTGTGCTGACAGGATCCAGGGCGCAAATTGATACACCTCATTCCAAAATTTTAAGCTTTCTTTTTGGGAGATCTTAAGCCCTCTTGATTTAAGTAAGGCTCTAAGGGAACGAATTTGGAGTTTTTTCTGGCGTGATGTTGAATTTCCCATTATAAAAGGAAGAAGTTTTTGCAGCAGTCTGACACTAGGGGGTTGGAACGCTCTTATAAGTTACAAGCCTTAGACTGCAGAAAAAAAATGTCACTTTTAAATCTTTTGTTCTGGCCGCGAGTCACCTTGAACTCCCAGGTGCTCTGCAGGGGCTATTTAATTTAAATTCTCACTTAACTGGTTTTAGCTGTGGTTTGAATGCCCTGAGGGGGGGAGCAGGATAATGAAACTGACTAGGGAAGTCTGCCTTAGAAGCTGACTCCAAAGGTTACGTGGAGATTTCTTAGAACTTTTGGGATTTTTTTTTTTAGCAGTGTTAGGATAGTGAAGTGATGGTTTCCAAGGGAATTTGCCTGAAATTAAAATCTCAGGGGATTCCACTTGGCTCCCAGCACAGGCCTTCCCACAGTTTTGAGAGACTGGCGGCCATCCTAATGACTCTTAAGTGGCTGCTGTGTGACCAGTTTTTTATATTAGAAAGATATATAGATAGAGGTCTTTTGTCTACACCTGTACAGGCGGTCGGAGGTCGTTAGGGGGCAGAGAGGCCTTCAGCTAACGTCAGGGAGTAGCCCTGACCAGGAAGCTTCAGTTGCCTTTCCGTCTTTGTCCTCACGGGAAGACTCTAGACCGGAAACAAAAGGAGGAAATTAGAAGAGATTTGTGTTGCCCTCCTGGTGGGGAGGGATACTCATGAATCCTGCGTTTCAGAGGGAAACCAGCTACTAGCTGGTGCGAGGTTCAGAGGCTCTCATGTTGGGTGCCAGATATGGGAGCGCAGGGATCTCGGAGTACCAGCTGCTGGGCGTGGCGCCGGTCTCCTGCGCACATCTGGGGTGTGGCGGGTCCCGCACCGCGTCTGCCATTTAGGTCCCTGGCTCTCCGCCACTGGTGGGTCCTTGCTTCTCGGCGTTGTTGAGGCTCTCTGCTACCGGGGCTGGCCCGGTCGGGTTCCGTCCCAATCCACCGTGCACTCTCTAAGTTCGGGACCCGTCAGCTGCCGGGTCACAAGGGGAGGTGCAGGACGGCGAAAGCTGGATTTCCGTAATCGCGGTTTACAAAGAGACAGCTCTCTCTGGAGAGGCAGGATCACACGCAGAACTCAGCTCAGTCAGTGGTACAGCCCCTTTATTCAGTGACTTAGCTCAGCTCCAAGTCTTAGTGATCCAGCTCCGATTATTGAGGGAAAACCAGGATACTTTATACTGTGGGGGTAGTGGTAAAAGCCTTAGCTGATAGGTACTTTGTGGGATGCCCTATTTACATATGGAAGTGGGCTCCTGCCAGGCTGTCAGACTGCCTGAAAATCACACAGGAAAAGCTGGCAGTTCCAGAGCCGGAGGCCATGGCTACTTCAAAAGATGAGTCAGGAAGATGCCGGGAAGGCACCCTGCTGATAAAAGGAATCTCTGCATATGAAGCTGAGCCCATAGGCTATCCGGACATGGAGAGACTGCTACTTTACACAACAGGGGTCCCCAACAGTTTTGTTTTGTTTTGCTTCAGCTGTTTTGAGGGAGAGCTCTAGACAGGGTGGAAAGTATGTCGGAATTTGAGCTGGCATTTACTAAGTGAACTTTTGAAGGTCAGTTCTCCAAGGTTTTGTGGTTTTGTGAGTCTTGACTTTCTTAAAGTGCTTAAAGTTTAAAACTGTTTTAAAAATTTATCTAGTTACCAAGTTTTTCTTTTGGATCATTTGATGGATATATTCCACTGTGAGTAAGAATTACATATTTACAACCTTTCGTGGTGAAAATTTATTTCCTTCATTGCCCATACCTGAAACATCTGGGGAAATGAATTGGCAGAATCTGTGTGTTCCAGTCACACTACCTACTTTTCTTTTAAAATAGGAAAGTTCTTAAAAACAAATGACAACAACAAAAACACAAAAAGCAAAATAAAAGCAAAAATAAACTAGGAAAGTTCATAAAGTGATCAAAGAACCGTCCTTTTACATGATTTTTCTTTTTTTCCCCATTTTAATTTTTTGACTGTTTCATATGTGTATGTAATGAATTTTTGTTGCTTTCACTGCTTTAATGTCTTGTAATGCTCCTCTGCATAGCAAGGTCAATATTAGCTAATATGTATGCAAATATTGAGATATAGTTCATAGCCAAGCTTATTATCCTTTGAGCAATGTGTTTTACACAAAAAATTATATCAACATTTACTCTCATTTAGTGTAACACTCTCCTTCTAAATGATTTAATTTTTCTTGCTTTTTAGTTTGTGCTTCCTAGCCTTAGAATTATATTTTTAAAAACTTAAGGGACATCCTTCTTCATTTATATGAATTAACAGATAAGTCAAGAGTAGCTCTGAAGGACAGTGGGGAACAGAATTCCTCTAATGTGTACAACTTGGTATACTTTGCCTGAAAGATGGTGACATCAGATCTATAGCAGTTCATGAGTAGATAATGATATTTGGTTATACAGTGAAGGAGTTTGGAGGGACAGGATTAGAATTTTGTTGATAAGAAAGACTAGAGAGTGGTGAATGAGCCTCTTGAGATGAGCATAGTATTTGATAATGTTAATGTCTCATGTGAAATTTTTTTAACCAAAAGCACTAAAACCAAGTGAATCAGTTAACCCACCATACTGATGCCAGTCAAGTTTTTTTCCAGTAAAGTCACAACAATGAAGTCATGAACAATGAAGTCATAAACAATGGAGGGCCCATCATATCTGGGATGAAGATTGTACATATAATAATAAAAAATTGATAACCTGGATACTATTTTGGCTGAATGACCAATTATGAACTTTTAATATTGTATATTATAATGAGGGGACAAACCTTTCTTCTGTTGATTATATTGGGTTCCCTCTATTATGGAAGGAACAGTGTTTTGTCCTCATTGGACTAACAATCTGGATAATTTTTGGGCTACCATACTGCTTCTGTTAACTTAGCAAATGCCTTACATCATGCCTTCTCAAATAATATTGCTTTTGGTCAATAAACTCATTTTTGTAGGAAAATCATTGAAGCCAGTGCCTTTGGGGATCACTAGTATTTCCACAAAACTTTCATTTGGAAGCAGTTGGTTTATGGAACAGAGAAATAATTTAAGGAAGATTGACAAATGGTGTCAGCTGAGAAACACCTTTTGACACTGGGGTTGTATGCTTCAAGATAAAAAATGTTCTCTGAGCAAATAACTTATATGTGATGCAATTTCTTCCAGAGCTAAAAACTGGGTAACAAGTTGGGGGTGGCATTTCTCATTGTTACTCTCTGTGACCAAAGCACAAAACATTTTGCTGCACAGATCCATTATTTTGGCTTCTGCTAACTTAAAAATCTTAGCGTTCATTAGAGAAATAATTCTCCAGTGGACAAAATTGATCTGGAATTTGACATTACCATATGTTGTTTTGTAACTTCTTTTTAAAATGGACTAAGAAGTTAAAAAAAAATTATGATGGTTTCCCATGAATCACTTTCATGGAGCCTAGATAGTCCTCTAGAGTGCCTCTTACTACTGTAATATCCAGTAATAAAAGTTAGTGGAAGACTATTCTATGCAGTTAGGACCACCAAGGTTGAGCATTCAGTAGCAAAACTTTCAATTACCCCATTAGACTGAGTCTTAACTGGTTCAGACTCGTTGAGGTGGTGGCTGAGCAGAGAGGGAACATGAAAGAAGAGAGTCAACAATGCCAACCCTTTGTTGTTGTAGCTCTTTTCCACTCTACCCCCTAACAATCACTGACTTTTATAGCTACAATTTTATTTTTTAAATTCATTTGTAATGATAACAGCATGTAGTTTTTGAGATTGGCTTCTTTCTTTTAGTATGATACATTTGCAATTCATCCAAGTTATATTGTGCATAAATAGTTTATTTCTTTTTTATTTATTATTTTTATTTTATGTGTATGAGTATATTGCCTTCACGTACGTAAGTGCACCCGTGTTGTGCAGTGCCCATGGAAGTCAGAAGAGGGCATCAGATCCCTTGGAACTGGAGTTACAGATGATTGTTAGCTGCCATGTGGGCCTGGGACTTGAACCTGGGTCCTCTTCAAGAGCAGCCAGTGCTCTTAACCGCTGAGCCATCTCTTGAGCCCAGTTTATTTCCTTTTATTTCAGAATAACAATCATACCCTAGCTTTAATATACAGCAGATTTGTGGTAGTTACTTTAAATTTACCCAATGTATTTCAGGATATCAAAATGAGATTGCCACAAAATTAGACAAGAAATGAAAAAATGAACATTACTGAATGATGAAAGTTTTAGAACAGGAATAAGAATATTTGTAGATGTTGAGTAGCAGGAGGGTAGACTGCTGCAGAAATTTCAATTGATTTCTTATGCCCATTTCACCTCACTGTTAGTATGCTTTCCTGAACCAAAGAGGTTAAGCAGATAAAATAGTCCCAAGACTCCCTTGTGGCTTGAGTCTACACTGAAAGTAGGTTTTGTTAAGGAAAGACACTCAGGTGAGATGTAGGAGTCAGGAAGCAACACAAGGCAGCAGCTGCATGATCATAGATTCTTTGGGTAAGGATGGCCCTGGTGGTCTTGGTGCCTTTGCTCTATGAGGCACAGATGCTTGAATGCTATGTGAAGCCTCCAGTGAAATTTCTTCCACAGCAGTCCCGTGACTGTGTTTCATTTGGTTTCACAAACCCAAGCTTTTTCATTGTCTCTCTAGGAAATTCTGCAAGACACTATGTACCACATAATATAACATAAAAGTAGATTTTTCTTTATAAACCAAAGGAGGTAGATTCTATCACATGCAATTAATTTTTTGTCTTTTAAATTGAGAATTAGGGATTGATCCCAAATTCATTTTTGGATAAAATTTAGAAACTATTAAATTAATTGTAGTGTCTGTGATATTTCATATTAATAACAAAATAATCAGGTGCTCTCATTTAAGGTGTTGGATAAATTTTAGAAACAAATTAATTGTAGTATGTCTGAAGAAGTTCGTATTATTAATAAAAATTCAACTCATTTATGGTGCTCACATAATACATTTGTCCATGCAAAACATATTTATTGAGTGTTTGTATATTAGATCTGAGCATATAGCTAGGAAAAGCAAAACAAACCCTATTTTCATGGAGTTTGGATTTTAGGAAGAAGAAGACAATATGTAATATATGTAGTTTGCAGAATGATGGTAGCCCTAGGGAGAAAAGTAAAGCAAGGAAGGAGGATAAGAACCTACTGGGACTCTAGGAAAAACATCACTTGGAAATAATATCTGAGTAATGTTCTGAAAGAGGAGCACAGTGGGAGAGGAAGCGGAAGTTCAAGGCCTTCCGGTATAGGCACAAGCACACCCGGGAGATAGAAGACAAGGACACCAGAGGAGCTGGCATGCAGGGGATGAAGTACCTTTAAGATCATACACTCAAGCACAAAGGCACAAAAATTTTATGCTAAAGATCAACACACAAGCAACTAGAATAATAATATGATTTACAAATTACTAACAAAACTTCTGACCTAAGAGGACACTGGAGGCATCTCCTTTCCCAGGGATTTTTGGACTGTCAGTGAGAAATACAGTGCAAATAACTCAGGGAAGGAATATTTACAAAGAGCTATAAATATACTGATAACAGTGGCAGACACTTTGGGCACAGGAACTCATTGTACATTAATTCATTGCACACCAACCCTACAATGTCAGGTATTTTTAGCTCCGATTTTCAGATGAAGAAATTAAAACTAAAAGTGGTTGGCAATGCTCCCAAGATCACATAGCCAGTAAATAGGAGAATTTCAGTTTGAAACAGGTTAGTGTGATTTCACATTTGAGATAGCTGCTTTTATGTGTCAACATTATTGGGCTAAGGGACATTCATGGATAACTGGTAAAACCTTATTTCAGGGTGCATGTGTTTGAAGGTGTTTTTAGAAGAAGTTAGTTTAATCAATAGTAACCACAACTGTGGTTAGTCAGTATCCAATCTGCTGAGGCACATAGGTAACAAAAATGTAGGGAACTTGCTATCTCTCTTTGAGCTGAGACATACACCTTTTCTTGCTCTTAAATATCATAGCTCTCTGGCCTTTGGCCTTGGATTATATTTATTATACCCCAAGTTTCTTGGACCTTCAGCTAGCACAGGGCAGACCAGGGACCTCTTGGCCTCCACAACCACATAGTCACTTTTGACATTTCTCTGCACATATACCTCTGTGTATCTCGTTTGTTCTGTTTCTCTGAATAACTTGAATACATCATTCTTCTTGAAGATTTCCACAGCTTCTCATAATAGGATCAACTCTCTATCCAGGTGAATTTCCTGCCCTTTAACTACAAATAGTTTTATTTTGATCTTTCAGGGAAGCGGAGTGCAAGAGAGATGTAATCTACTGGCAGAAGACTTCCATGGACTTAGAGAAGGAATTCAAGACATTGTAATTTAGCTTTTCTTCTTATGACCTTCTCCATTAAAAACTTCTTTCTTATCTTTAGATTTCCCTCTATTTTCCTGGATTCCCCATTTCTCCTTCCCACAAGTTAAAATAGTGAATAAACAATATTTAAAATACAGAATATGATAGAAAAAGTTTAAGAATCAAACTATTTTAATATACATCAGTTTTATTCTTATAAAATTGAAATTAGGCTATATTTTCTGTAAAATAGTTTGATGTATAGAACAGTATAAATAACTAGAAAAGGCATCAACTTCTTATTATCCAGAAAATATTACTTATATATATTCTCTCGATCTTATTCATTTTGGGGGCGATTGAACCCAAGGCTTCACATATTAGCATGAACTCCATTACTGAGTTACATCCTATCCCTTTTCAGTATTTAAAAAATTATTTATTTTTATTTTATGCATCTGAGTGTCTTCCCTACATGTAAGTGCACCTGTGCATGCAATGCCTGTGGAGACCAGAAGTGGGCGTCAGATCCCTGGAACTGGAGTTATAGATGGTTGTTAGCCACCATGTAGGGTTGGGAACTGAACCTGTGTCCTCTGCAAGAGCAGTCAGTGCTCTTAACCACTGAGCATCTCTCCAGCCCCACTCCCTTCAGTATCTAAAATTTTTTATTTTATTTTATGTGTTCGAGTGCTTTTCCTGCATGTAAGTGCACCTGTGCATGCAGTGCCTGTAGAGGCCAGAAGAGGGCATCAGATCCATTGGAACTGGAGTTACACACGGTGGTCAACCACCATATGGGTACTGGCAATCAAACCCTGGTCCTCTGGAGGAACAGCCAGTGTTGTTCACCACTGAGCCATCTCTTCAACTTCCCCACCTTCAGTATTTTTAATATGGATTTAAAAAAATCTTATCTTTTTATTTTATTTACTTTTATTTTATGAGTTTTTGTTTGCATATAGTAGCTGCAGAAACCAGAGGAAGGTGTTAGATCCCCTGGAAACGGAGTTAAGGACAGGTGTTAGCTTCCATGTGGGTGTTGGGAACCAAACCCCCATCCTCTGCAAGAGCAGTCAGTGCTCTTAACTGCTGAGCCATCTCTCCAGCCCCTTAATATGGATTTTTAAACTTAGTAAAGACTATGTTATAAGCAGTGGTTTCAGTTATTTCAAAAGTAGAGAAAAGTAAGAGGATAATAAAACTAAATCCCTGCATGGAGGAAAGCAAATCTGCCAGTGTTTGAAATGCCATCTGCTTCTTGCTGAGCAAAGTGTGGCTTCAGTTCTTTATCTGTATAATGGGGATACTAAGAACATCTACTCCACAGGGTTATTTTGCAGAGTAAATAAAGCTGTACTTGTAAAACTTTTAGAATAGTGCTTGTATTTATGTATCATGTCTAATAAAGGTTAGGTATTATACTAATTGCTACCCAATACTCACAACATTACTTTTTTCATATTTGCCTTAGATATTTTCTTCCTCCTTCTCTATCTCCCTTTTGATCTTTCCTTTCAAAAATAAAATGCTGGAACTAGGGAGATGGCTCAGTAAAGAACACGTGCTACTCTTGCAGAGGACCTGAGTTTGGTTTGAAGTACTCACGTCAGGTGGCTCACAACCATAATGAACTTCAGCTGAGGTGACCCAACACCCCCCTCTGGTCTCTGGGCACTGACACACGTGGCACACAAATACACACAGCGCGTGTGTGCGCACACACACACACACAAATAAATCTTAAAACTATCCCAAAACAAAACAAAAAAATCAATAAATTAAAATGTTAAATTTAAAATGTTCATTGCTGCGGAGATGGCTGTGGGTAAACTGCTTGCATAGGGCATAAGTACAGATTCCCTAGAATCCATGTAAAAGTCAGGTCTGTTGGCATATTCTGTAATACCAATTCTAGGGGATGGAGTAGAAATAAACAAGAAACAGACAAATCCTGAGGCTTGCTGCTAGTCTAGTCTAACTGAAACCATGAGATCCAGGTTCAGTGAGAGACCTTGTCTCAAAAAATTAGGTGGAGAACAGAAGGACATTCCTGCAGTTGACCTCTAACCAGCACACCTGCGCGCGCGCGCACACACACACACACACACACACACACACACACACAGTGCATGTGCACAGCCCCCCATACACACTCGAGTACATGTACACACATATACACATATGCACCCCTCTGCACAAAATTAAAAGTTCAGTTGAGGCCCCTTTCTAAACTCATTCTTCTAGGCAATCATTACACTGAAACTTGCCCATGTTTTAATACTTTTACTATATTGCATGTCCATTGTGTATAAATTTTGTGTTATGATTTTTCCCACTGAATGACAAACATTTCCATGTTTCTTTTCCTTTTGTCATGTACTTTGTTGTTGTTGTTGTTCTTTTTGAGACAGGGTCTCCCTGTAGTCTCAGCTGTCCTGGAACTATGTAGTCCAGGCTGGCCTCAAACTCACAGAGATCTGCCTGTCTCTGCCTCCTGAGTGCTGGCATCAAAGGCATGCACCACCATGCCTGCCTTTGTCATGTATTTTTCATAAAACAATTCTTTTTAGCTGGGTAATATACCACTGATATGTTAAATTAGATTTTGCCAAGGGTGACTCCATCTATAGCAAACTGTGCCCTAAGTTAGCTCTAAGTTAGTATGTAGGAAAAGCTGAAAACTAATTTAAGAGCACATTCTTTTAACAAGTTACTAGCTGAGACTTGGCAGATCATAGTACTCTTTCCAGCCATGCAGAGCTGCGACCAATTAGCTAGCTCTATATGTTATTCCTTTTTAGCCTCCAAATACTGTGATGCTGCTGTGTGGAACTCTCTGAACCTTCATTGGTTCAGAGTACTATTTGACTCATGAATGTTTTCTTTCCTTAAGTAAATTCTGCTAAAATTGATTTGTCTAGTTTCTTTCACACACATTACTTAACCTCTTCCTTAGTATTAGGTATTTGGGTTTCATTACAATTTTAACAAATAATTCTGGTGATATTTTGGTCTTTACATTTTGTTTGTGTGATTCTTTTTTTTCAGGTAGAATTGGTTGCCATCAAAGAACACAAACACTTTAAAATGTAATAATTATAATACTATTATCTGGTATTCATGGAAAAACTGAAAATAAAGTCTGTAAAATTAAAAGAAACATCCATCTACCTACTAGTGGAAGTCAGTCACTGCTAACAGCTTTATTTTATTCTAATCATGTTTCTTCCATAAAACACACTCAACTTCCCTTTTTCCCAGCTACTTCCACATGCCTGGAAATAAACTGTCTGTTAAGGTAAGTCTCCATCTTTTAACCATTAATATTGTATCATTGCATTTCCTCAATTCACTTAATAGTCTCTGCAAAACATAAATTTAATATCTGTATAGTTTTTCCACATGAAGCATAAATAAATTTATTTAACCATTTCCTATATAGGGACACTTTGGCTATTTCGTTTAAATAACAGTCAGTGCAGAAACTTGGTTCTCTTTACGAACTAGTTCCTTAAATGACTAGAGGTTCATCTCACTCTTTTTATTTATTTATTTTTTCCGTCTTTTTGAGACAGGGTCTCCCTGTAGCCCCAGCTGTCCTGGAACTCACTATGTAGACCAGGCTGGCCTTGAACTCACAGAGATCCGCCTGCCTCTGCCTCCCAAGTGCTGGGACTACAGGCGTGCGCCACCACGCCTGGCTTTGAGGTAAAAGTTTTTACTAGAAGTAAAGAAAGTTAAGGCATAAACATATTTTTATAACTTTTATTAAATTTATTCTATGGCAGCTTCATCTATATACGTAATGCATTCTGCTTACTCCCAACTTTTATCTTTCTCCCACGTGTCAACTCCCTCTCCTCCCTACATGTCCCTTTCCCGTATTTATGCTGTTCTGTTTTGTGATCTACTGAGTAGAACCAGGGTCATCTGTATCACCCTGGGTTTGTAACTATCCACTGGGGATGGTGGGCTCCTAGTGGGTACAGAACTGAAGACAATGACTGCCCTCTTCCCCTCCCCCAGAATCCACCAGTAGTCAATAATTCATCAAGGAGTTTTAAGGCCCTGTGAGCCCCTCCTGGATCCATGATCCACTGTTGACAGACCCTGTCTTGTGCAGGCAGCCATGGCTGCGGTAAGATCATGACTGCAATAGTTGTGCATGCCAGGAAGATGGAATGCTGCAGCCCTTCTGTCCATCTTCTGGCTCTTGCATTTCTTCTTTCCTTCTTCTGCCATGTTTCCTGAAGGCATAAACATATGTGAATATGTTGTCAAGTTGCTTTCCAGAATACCTGTTCTCCACAGTGTATATTATACAAAACATATTTTCCAGAATTATTCTCTTTGCTAAATTCAAATAGAAACACATTTCATTAATGCTTCATTCTGACTGCATAAATTTATTTTTTAAACATTTGCTACTTCATTTATTTATATTTCCTAACATTTCATGCTTAGAGAATCTTAAAAATTGGGATTATTTATATCACAATTTGGCTTAACTGCAAAAAGTAAACAAACCCATATGGATAGCATGGCATTAGCTGTGGCTTTTATGGATTGTTAATAAAGTTCACCTCAACTTTTAGATATTCCCTGCACAAAAGAAAACTGACTCTCATTTAATAACTCTAAGCTATTTAAACCCTTATAGATAAATCTCCCCCATAGGATTCCATTAGGAATTTTCTGTTAAGGATCATATCTTAAGAAACTAGACTTTGAAAGAGTAAAGTTATTGACTAGAAACTTGCAAACTATTTGACTAATTTGCTACTAGAGTCTAAAATAATTGGCACAAAGGAATTCCAAGACTTCTCTTGAAGTTTCTTTTTCCTGTTATCTGTCTGCTGAATTGTTTACCTATGGGCAAGATATTTTCTACAGGTGAAACTATTATGAGGAAATTATGTATTGATAGTCACAAATTGTCCTACTTAGGAAAATCTATAATTGTCATTAAATCCAGTTATATTGACTAAGATGCGCTTAATTTTATAAAGAAAGAAAATGTTTTTAATTCATTAGCCTTGTTGTTGGTTGTTGACAATGATAACAATATAATTTAATCATATAAACCCAGACGGATTAAGGAATAGAAAATATAAAAAGAAACAACAGCAAAGAACATATACAAACATCTGCATGATTTTGCAGAGGTACAGGTACTTCCAAACTGTAAGAGGAAGTAATAATGAAAGGAAGTGTTTAGATACCTGAGTACATAAAAATGAAAGTCTTTTGAAAATAAAGGTTACTGGAAAGAAAAATGAAAAGAAAGACTACAAACTGAGAAAGATGTTTTTGAAATATATGGTAAATATATATAACACTCATGAAATTACATTCAAATCAATAAAAGGATGAAACTTTATTATGGCCAAAAGGTACCAGTGCAAAGTTCATATACACTAACATTAGGAGATGCATGCAAGGAGCCAGTAAACATATGAGTAATTATTCATCAACTATGAAAATGTTTTTAAAAATAAATAGATTTAAAAATTTTTCTCTTTTAACAACATGGTAGCTATCTGAAGAATTACAACCTGGAATGATGTGAAATACTCATAAACTGCTGAAAACAGTTATTTTAATATTTTGGAGAGAATTTGTATACTGTTCATCCAAAAATTTCATGTTCGGCCTGGTAGCTGTTGTTCAAATGAGAAATGTCCCCCAGAGCCTCATGTATTTGGACACTTGATTCCCAGTTAGTAGGGCTGTTTGGGAAGCTTTTGGAACACTTAAGTGGTAGAACCTTGCTAGAGGAGTATGTCACTGGGGCAAAGATCACTCCAATTCCAGTTCTCTATCTGCTTCCTGAGTGTGGATGAAAATGTGATCAGCCAGCTTCCTGCTTCTGCCAGCTTTCCCTGACTGCTGGCATGCCTTCTCCACCAAGATGGATGCCATCCCCCTGGCACCATAAGCCAAAATCAACCTAGTCTTCCTAAGTTGCCTTTTGTAAGGTTATTTATCACAGCAACAGAAAGTAACTAATGCAGTGACACATACTTGTAATTGGTGTACTTGGGAGACTGATGATTGTGAGTTCTTGGCCAGCCTGGGCAACACAGTCAGACCTATGTTAAAAACCAAAACCAAAGTTTAGGGAGATGACCCAGCAGTCAATCGACTTGCTGCTCAAGCAGCAACAGTGAGGGCATGGGGGGGGGGTTCTAAAACCCAAAGCCCTTGTAAATAATTCCTGTGCTCAGAAGGTAGAGACAGGGGATCCCTTCCCCAGAGGAGCAAGCTGGGTAGCTGGAATAGTGGTGTCAGCAAGCTCTGGGCTCAATTCAGAGACCCTCCCTCAACAATAAAGGTGGAATGCAACAGAGGAAGACTCCTGACATCAAACCTGGGCCTCTACATGCACACATGTACAGCTGCACAAACGTGTCTACATGTGTAAACACATACCACACACATACACATGAAAAACATCCAAACCCTAACCTAAACCCCAAATCAGAACAAATCCCAAACCCCCAAATGTTCAAAATATCCAGACTAGGAGATTCCATAGCTTCAATTCTAGAAAGTATCAGAAAGTTGTGGAAAGCGTGATAGAGAAATTTAAAAACATGCACATAGTATACATGTATCAAGGGCATTCATTCTAGAATATTTATAACATGGAATATTGGAGAAACAATCTAATACCAATAGTAAATTATGTATACCAAACGTAGTAGAAAATATTACACAGCTATGAAAACTTTGTTGGTAAAGATTTTAGTGACTTGAGAAAACTCTGCTTTTAAGGAAAAATAAAACTACATGACCAATTAATCTTTCAGTTTTGCAGAGCACACACACAAAAGACCAGGCAGGAAATCCCTTGATCTACTGACACCATGGATATTAAGGGTGTCTTCTCTGGGTGATGGGGTCATTGGTGGGTTTTATATTTTTCTGGCATTTTTTATAATTTTCTAAAATGTTTACAAAAAGCATACATTATCAGAATCCAAATATACGTGCATATTGCATACACACATGCATATGTGAGAGGGAGGGAGGATGAAATATTTCTTATTTTTTTTCAGGTAACATCAGAGACACTGCTGTTGACAGATTCAGGTCTATTTATATTTAGTGTGGATTCCTCAAGTACCAATTGTCGGAATTTTGGGTGCTCCTTTGAACGTCAAGTCAAGAAGTAGCTCTTGAGATCTCTGCTACCATACAGTCATGTCTTCCTTCCTGTTCACCACCTGGTGGGCAACACACAAAATAGAACATCATTCCATTTTTTGGTACAGAAGAGAAACTTTTCCAGAAGCAAAAAGGTTTACTTGCCCACACATCTGTATGAAATATTACCAGATACCAGCAGCATTTACAGTTTACATTACTTGCCCAAGGTTACACATCTGTGTGAAATACTACTAACACCAGAAGTATTTACAGTTGGTCACATCAACACGTTTCCCATCTAGTGCATGCCAAGTACTCTTCCAAGAGCTTTGTGTGCCTCAATGTAATTAACCCTCATGACAACCCCAAGCTGTGGGCACTATTATCATTTTCATTAAATAGGTGAGAAAAGGAGTCAAATACAAACCTCAGGGGTCCTTCCTCCCTGCCATTTCAGGCAAACCCTCCTCACCTAGAAATATTCTGAGCCTACTCAGCCCAGATCATTACAGGGGTTGGGGGTGTCAGTCAGTCAGTCTCTTCCCCTCTCTGTTTCTGGGTATGTGTGTGTAGGACACAGGGGAGAGGGGAGGGGGAGGGGAAGGAGGAGGAGGAGGGAGAATTTTAAAGACCCCCCCCCCCCCCCCCCCCCCCCGCTCCTCGGAGGAAAACGTGTCCCGATGACCTGCTTACTCTGGCTTGTTCCGCGCGGGGACACAGTGGTCCAAAGAGGAGACATCCCGGAGTAGCCGCCGCTCTTGCCCTCCGTCTAGTCACGCGGCACCCGCGTGCACAGCTCCTGGCGTGCGGGGCTGCGCCTGAGCCGAGGCCCGCGCCACCTGCTCCCGGCTCCCGCGTCCCCGCCCCGCGTCCCGCCCCCGCGCCGCGCCCACGTCCGGCGGTCCCTCCCTCCCTCCCTCCGGCGTGACGGGAGCGCGGGCGCAGTCTGTCCGCGCGGTGAGCTCGGAGCTGTCAGCGGGCAGAAGCGTAGGGGGCGAGCGAGCGCGGCGAGCGCACTGTCCTCGGTCCTCGCTCCGGAAGCCGGAGCTGCGCCGCCGCCGGGGCCGCTGCCTGGACAGAGCCCGGAGCGCCGCGATGCTACTGCTCGCCCGGCGGCCGGCGCGGGCCAAGGACCCGGGGCGGATTGGCAGGAGTCCCCGCCCGGGGCGCTCGCCGCCCTGGAGCCCCGCCTGGCTTTGCTTTGGGGCGCTCGCCGTCTGCCAGGCAGCCTGGGCTGGGGACTGGCCCTCCTCCGGCCGCCCGCTTCCTCCGTGCCAGGAGGTGAGCAGCACCTGGTCCCTTACCTGGAGTTTGCGGTGCGGGGTGCGGGGTGGGGCGGCAGCGGAGACCCCGGCTCAGAATGGCATGGATCTGTGCTGGCCAGCCCCTTCCCCTAGAGGACAGTGGGTTTCGTCTGTGTATGGGGATGAAGTTGCTCGTCCCTGCTAGCTGGCCAGGAGAGGGTGTGTGTGGCTTTGCTGTCTTCGGCTGATGCTTTTCTGCCTGCGCTGGTGTTTGGGGGGGCTCTGAAGGACTTTGCGGCACCCTCTTTGGAGAGCCAGGTTCTCAGGACCTGGGGGTGAGGGAGAGATTTCAGGAAGCCAAAAAGAGTGGGGAAGCCCTGCCCTGTGGATTTGGAAAACTATCTTATCACAGCTTTTCAGAGACTCAGAAAAGACCCAGGAGGAATCCCCCCTCCCCTGCTTTCTCTGCTCATGGTTCCACAAATGCCTTATCCCTACTCCCCTCCTCTCAGTCTCCAGATAAGGCCCCGAGGATTTGCTATGGCACTGTGTGGTGTCTCCTGACATTCTGGCAAGACATGAGTATGAAGTAGAGAAAAGGAGTATGTACTTAGTGAAGAGGCTGGTTGGCAATGTAGAAAATTAAAAAGGGCAGAGCAAATATTCTCTTTGGGGGAGGAGGTTCTTCATCACCTGTCTGAAACCTTTCAACTATGTACTTTATAGCTTGAGATTATTTATTTACAGCCAAGAAGGATAAATTCTGGCTAATGAGATCCATCCCCCATTCCCCGCTTTTATAAAGGGAAAAGAGACCTAGGTTTGCCAAAAATTTACGGGGGTTTATCACTGGTACTTGTATTGGGTGTTTATCTTTTAATGTTCCAGAAAGTGCATCCTCTTAATGAAAATCAGTGAGGGGAAGGAAGTAACATTTCTGACCTACTTTGAATGATCATGTTGGAGAGGATGTGAGGCGTACATGCTGTTTTAAGGAAGATTGCTAGGAATCAGAGTGATGGGTTCTTTAAATTTATGCAGCAAAAGTAGGTTAGCCATTAGTCCCCTTTGGGAAGAAAGGCCAGATTCTGTTCCTTGTGTATGCTGCTATCACTTCTGAATTTTACCCAGGCTTGATTAGAGAGTATTTTCCTTCCAGACCTCATATATCACCCACAGATTCTCATCTTCCTCTCCTACAGTACAAGTCCCAGGACAGCTTGAAACGAAAGAGAATCAGATCAAAGGCTTGGGTGTGACTATACAGCTGTGTTGTAATTGGGTGAATCAGGCCAAGGGCTCAGCAAACAGCTGGGTTTAATTTCAGAGTGCTTTACTATTAGTTTGATATGTATCTGCCACTTCTTACCTGGGAATAATCCAGTCTCAGGATTCTGCAAAATTCTACAATATTTATTTACTTATTGACAGCGTCTCTAACCCAGGCTGGCCTCAAACTTCCTATGTAGCTGATGATGGGCCTTGAATTTCTAATCCTCCTATGTCCATCTCCCAAGTGCTGGGATTAAGGATGTGGGCCATGCTGGGGTTTTGTGGTGCTGGGGATCAAACCTAGGGCCTCCTCCATGCCAGGCAAGCCCTCTACCAACTGAGCTACATACCTAGCCCTGGACTATGACTTTAGATGAGCACATGCTCTACACACATATACCCATTCAGAACGGAGGCAAAGGGATAATAGAATGTTCAAGAAGTCCGTGTTCATCTGATTTCAGCTTTTTATTGAACTTCTTTTAGAAATTGTGTGTGATTTATCCTTTGATGAATATTTATTTATTTATAATTTATTATTAGACTTCTTTGAAGTCCCAAGTTTGAATTTTCTTTTTGAAAATAAATGTAGATAAAATATATAGAAGGATGCTTCTGAACCAGCTTGTGACTAAGTGGTGTTTTTAGAATCAGTAATGCATAGATCCACTTATATTCTTCCTGATGACTGCAGACAGTGTGACTTTCCACTGGGCATTAGAGGTCCCTCTGGGAGTAGGAGAGGCCACCCAGGAGCATAGTCTGTTGATGCTGGACCTAACTAGCTGTGCTAATTTGTACTCCAGATTATTGTTTTAATCTAACATTATTTTGAAGAGGAAAACAAGAAGAGAAAGTAATTTTCAGGCTTTGAGGGTAAGGATGTCTTATTCTGGGTGGGGATAAAGTGATTTCTCTTGTGCTTAGCAAGTCCTGAGATACAGCTTACAGCTATCGAAGTGTGGACACATGTACAGTAAAATCACAATTCTGTGTCCTTTTTTTTTTTTTTTTTTCCCTTGAAACAGAGTCTCATCTCTACAGCCCAGAATGGCCTGGTTCTCCCAATAATCCTGTGTGAGTTTCTTGAGTGCTGGAAGACACAATACCCCACTCATTCCCTTTTTTTCCCCTCAACATTTAAGGGAGTTACTACTGTGTAGAAAGGACAGCACTGTGAGGTAGGGAAGAGTGGAAGAGCTCAGGTGGGGGGCTTTGAGGTGGGAAGCTGGAGCCAAATCCTAATAATATGAGCGAGAATTGAAGAGTATGGAAAAATCTGCAAGGACCTTCTAAACCTTATTTTCTCCTCTCATAGTTTTATAAAGTAAGCAGTGTTTAATGAAGTTACAAAGACTCTGATTTTCCTTGCCTAGTTGTAGAGGAAAAGGAAAAGCAGCATAGAAAATTGTCCTGGGAGTAATCTAGTGATGATTGCCGGAGATCAGAAAAAGGACTCTTCAAAAAGAATTGGATTGCAGAGAAAAGTTTCACCTCAGATTTTATGGTGAATTGGACTCTGAGGCAAATTCTAGAATACACCTTCCTTTATCAAGGTCCTTGGATTATAGAGTTGAAGAAGGGAGAAAAATGATTGCTTTGGAATGTTCAGCTGGTGATCAAATCAGCAGGGAGGAAATGTAAGCCCAAATAGGAAGTGATAATTTGGGAGAGAGAAATAAAAGTAAAGTCAGTGAGCCAGTAGATGAAGGGCGAGCACAGCATGTGATCTCTTTAAATAGTATTCAGATATTTTAGATGAGTACTGGACATTGGAACATGTGGAATTAGTTGGATTTTTGTATGAGAGAACTTATGAAGGATGTTTTCTGGGGTTTTTAGCATCTGCTTTTCCCTTGTATAATGATTGCAATAAAAAGTAACTTATGACTATGAGAATGAAAATACTATATTAAAGTGAAACTGTATCAGTGTGAGAGATGTTTATTGATAGATTAGTGGAACTAAATGCTAAGATTTAAAGAAGTGTCTAGAGGGAGACTTGAAAGGTTCATAGCATGGGCCTACACCTGAGAATTGGAGTGGGATTTTTGACTAATTGACTAATTGGACCTATTAGGGCAGCCAGAGGAAAAAAGTATCCAGACCAACAGATGATTTGGAGTTGGAATAAGATATTAAAAGAGAGTTCATGAGAACAAAAAAGAACAGCTCTAAGTGGATTATGTATACATTATTTAAGTTTGGTAAATGAAATCACAAGATAGCTGATTCTTAGTTCACTGCTCCAAAATCTTGCATAATATGATTTCATTCATCTCTGAATTTTTATTGAATGATGACTTTGGCTAATGGTTTTTATGCCACCAACATTTATTCAGCTTGTACTAGTTTGCAGGCAAAATTATAAAATACAAAATAAAAATATAGTGTATTTGAGTAAGGATGGGAAAGCTATGTAAACAATCGCAATTAAGGAATTTTGTGCTGTAAGAGAGATAAATAGCACTTGAATCCATAGAGAAGGATCAGAAAAGACCCTAAAGAGGATATGAAGGAGGCTTGAATGATGGTGGGCATTTGACAAGCAGACAAAGGTTGAGGGGAGTGGGAACCTTTGGGGGAAAGGCATTTCATGTAGAGAGCACAGATCAAAAATGGGAAGAAACACAAAGCTGGACTGTGTCATAATCAGTTACAACTGGAATGCAGTGAACACTGAGGAGCTTAATGGACAATGAATCTGAGAGGCACAGGCACCTGATCATAAAGTGTATTATGTCATGCTTGGTAGCTGGTCTTCATCTGATAGGTGATGGGAGCAAGAAACAGATTTAAAAAAGATGAATAATATAATATGATTAATTTTGGCAGTAATATGGAGGCCAAGATGAGAGGAGTGGGGAATAGAAAGAGGTCACCTGCTCCAAGGTGACTGTAATGGTCCAGGTAAAGGAAGGCACAACCTCAGCCAACAGGTAGCGATGAAGATGGAAAAGAGAGCATGGTGTTAGAAGATTGATAGTAGATGCAGAGACTGAGAGAATGAGAGGTTCCTGGCCTGATTAGGGAAAGGTGCCTCTGATGCCAGGAGAAAGAGTGTGAGGATGATGGATAAGGAGTTTTGTCTTCAGAAAGACTGACTTCCATAGAGTTGCTTAGTTGGCTCAAGATTATGGCTAGGCTGGGAGATTTGAGAATCACTTGGATGAAAGACATGGTTGGAAGGACAGGACTTGAGTTTTACCAAAACTAAAGGGAGCAGAAATGTTCACAAAGGAGATAGAAGATGATGACAAGTCTTGGGGAAGGGTGACTTACAGGAGTTTGAGGAAAAGGAGAAAAGCTTTTAAGATGTTTAAAAAATGTTTTATTTTTATATGAGTGTTTTACATGCATGTATATAACTGCACCCATGTGTACAGTGCTCACAGAGGTTAGGACATTGGATCCTCTGGCGTTACAGACAGATGTTAGTTGCCATGTGGGTGCTGGGAACTGAAGCCTGGTTCTCTGGAAGAGTAGTCAGTGCTCTTAACTGCTGAAACCATCTCTCCAGCCCCAAGAAAAGCTTTTGAAGAAGAAAGTGTGTGTGTGTGTGTGTGTGTGTGTGTGTGTGTGTGTGTGTGTGTGTATGGAGCCACACACAGAAGAAGAGGACAAAAAAGAGGACACTTTTTGAGTGTTTGTTTTGTGTGCGCACGGGCCGAGAGTGTCTCTATGTGTGTGAGGGG
>NW_008358866.1:2646658-2656268 GCF_000622305.1 Nannospalax galili | reverse complement strand
TGTGTGTGTGTGTGTGTGTGTGTGTGTGTGTGTGTGTGTGTGTATGAAGTGCCTCACAGAAGATGAGGACTGAAAAGAGGCCATTCATTTAGTGATTATGTTGTTGGTGCTCAGGGCCAGAGTGGTTCTATTAGTATGGGATGGGGATGAGTTGCTGTTAACTCATAATATTAACTATTGTTAGTTGGCAGATGAGGTAGGGGTGATAGGGTAGAACTGATATATAGCCTCCCTAGATTTGGTAAGCTATTGGAGTTTCCATATAAACCAGAAGACTTGTGAACAGCTGTGTGCAGGAGTCTCAGAAGGTCATGAGCAATAGGGGGAGTCACACTGTCACTGAAGGAGATAAGACTCCACCTCTGTTTTCACACAGTTACCATAATTAATCTTGCTTGTTATGCTTCTGGAGGTAAAATTTCCATTTCAAGTTCTCCTGCTCAGAACCATTTTTGATATTTTAGGCAAATGCAAGCAAGTAGTCACACCATCAATATTTACAATGTAAAACTAAAAGATGACAGATCTGTGAAATGTCATATTTTAGCACAAGGGATGAAAATAGCAGAGCATAGTATAGAGTGGCACACTTTCCTCGCCATGCATTCTCCAGCAGCGCTTTGGAGTCTTCTTACTTTTTATTGTCAGAAATGACTCCTATTTTGACTGCCTTTTATTTCCCCTGGAAGAAATCATAGCTAATTCTCTCTTTTCTGTCTTTCTTAATATGTTATAATAGTTCAATTATCAATGTGTGTGCACACACACAGAGTACTTAGGTACCAAGTACTTATAGTATAATGATGAAAAACATTCAGCCTCTTCTCACACAGAGCTTTATAATCTTATCTGTATAGTGAGTTCCAGGGCAGCTGAGGCTACAAGGAGACCCTGTCTCAAAAACCAACAATGCAAAATAAAACATGAAAACATTACTTTTCTGCTTAAAACCCTTATAAAGCTTCATTCATTTGGAACCAAAGTTTTGATGGTGGCCTGTAAGTCTGTGTTAGTCAGATATCCATCAGAATTCTTAAGGAAATTATTTTAAAGGACAAAAGACTTATTTTGGCTCACGATTTTAGAGCTTTCAGCCCATGGTCAGCTAGTTCTATTACTTTTAGGTATGTGGTGAACAGTACATCATGGGGGTGTGACCTTGCATTAAGGAGGCTGCTCACTTCATCACAGGACCTGGTGGGGGGGTAGCTATAGCACCACCACCCTGGACACCTAGTGTCCAACATGAGTCTATGGTGAGCATTTCAGAGCCAAACTATGAGAAAGACATGAAACTGCTAATTTCACGTCTTATTCTCCCTGTCTTAGTCTGTCTTGTTTTGCTTTAACAAAATATCACAGACTAGGTAGTTTAATAATAACAGAGATTGTTTAGCTGACTGTTCTGGAAGCTACCAGCAAGATCAAGGGCCTATGTAGGAAGGTCCTTAACAGCTGAGTCATCCCGTGGTGAATGTGGAGTGGAGAGAGGTGGGAGGGAGAGGAGACTTGAACTTGCCGTTTTATAATGAACTCACTTCTATGATAAAGGCATGAAAGCCTTCATAGAATGGAGCCCTCATGACCAAACTGCCTCTTACTTCCATATATTACTACATTTGGGATCAAGTTTCCAACATATGAACTTTGGGGAGCACATTTAAACAATAGCACAGTGTAGTTTCCATTCTGTTTCTGCCAAACATTTCATAAGCTTCCTTCTCAGGATTTTTGCAGTCTTCTCCTTAGAACCTTCTCTTACTTGGGTTTCTTCCGTCTGCCCTTCAGGTATCTATGCAATTGTGTTCTCAGTCAGGCTCTCCCTGGAGACCTATTTAAAACCATAATCTCTTTCTATTTTTATATTTATGCTTTTGTTTTTCTTGATTGCATTTTCAGTATCTATGATAAAATATGTTGTAATCACGTGTTATATGACTCCTCTCCCCCAGTAAATTGTAAACTCCATGAATAATATATGTGTATGTATTTGTATATTATTGCATCCCTAGAACTTTGAATAGTGATGGACACAGCAAAAACACTCCATAAGTGCTTTATGAATGAAATGGGTAAATTTATTTGAGACCTTGGGTTTTTAAAAATTTTTGTAGTATAAAATTTTATAATAATGCAAAACATCTAAATTTCTAATGATTTAAGATAGATGACTTACAGTAGAAATCTTAGGTTGGAGGATATAAACTACACCCTAGCCAACCATGAAAACTATTTATTTTTTTTACTTATTTGATGGATCTCATTAGTGTAATTTATATTTCTTTAACCACTAATAGCAATATTTTCATGTCGCTTAGATTTTTAAATTTTGCCCTTTGTGGAATTTGTTTGTTTTCCTCATGTATCCAAATTTTTACACTAAGGAAAAAAAATTCCCTAGATTTGGGGCCTAATTGTTTTGATATATATATGGTCCAGATAAAACAATTATTATTTAGTCTATAAAATACATGGAATTATTTCCCTTACTGTAGCAGATAGGAATACATTTTTATTTCTAAGTAATGAATGGTAACTTATTGAATTCCTACAAGATAGAGGGTCTTTCATGTGTTTGGCTGAGAAAAACACTGAGGTGACTGTAAAGTGACGAAGAACATTTTGGCTTTAGACTGGCCCCTAAGAATGCTCTGAAATTTCAAGATGATGACTTCATTCTCCATTATTTCTTTTTCAGTGGTCATTCATGTGTTTATTTGTTCATCTAGCATTTAATGAGTCCAATAGATTTCTCTTATAGGAAAACACAAAAATCTATGATGACAGGTGTTCTAGTTTGATTTTCTGTTGCTGTGACAGAACACTGACCAAAAGCAACTTGGGGGAAGAAAGTTTATTTCAGCTTACAAGTTAGAGTCAACCCTTGAGGGAAGCCAAGGCAGGAACTCAAGACAGGAACCTGAGGTAGGAGTTGAAGCAGAGACCATAGAGGAATACTGCTTATTGGCTTGCTTGGCTAACCTTTTTTTTAAAAAAATAATTTATTGAGCATTTCATACAGGCATATAAGCATATAAAATGTTTGATCAAATCCATGCCCACTCCCTCCCATCCAACTTGTCCCATATCTCCCCATCACTTTATTCTGATAACTTCATATTCTTTTCTTTCTTTCTTTCTTTCTTTCTTTCTTTCTTTCTTTCTTTCTTTCTTTCTTTCTTCTTTCTCCCCTCTTCCTCCCCATCCTCCTCCTCTCCTTCCTCCTCCTCCTCTTCTTCCTCCTCCTCCTCTTCCTCCTCCTCTCTTTTTTTTAATGGGGCTTTTTGCTACTATAACATTCCCCTCTTTGAAGAGGTAACCCTAAAATCTTTTAAGGATTAGAGAAGAGCTCCCAAATACTTTTGACATTTTTCATCCTTGGAACAGAGTATGTTGCTAAGAGGCTCAAGGACATTTTGACTTTTAGCCAAGAAACTGGCTACTTTTCTTTGGGGTCTTTTTCCCTAACTGCCTAGCCAATTCCTACATCCTTTTCTTATCACACCTCTGAAGAGGTTACCCAACTTGTGGATAGGGAATTGGGATGCAGACTGCACTGGCTTCTTCCATGCTGAACAGGGACATGGGGTGAGGTAATTGGGGTACCCCTTCAGTGGTTCTATCTAAAAGACTCCCAAATTGCATAACTCTTATCTGTAGGGGGAAAAGAAAGTCCTTGACTGGTGAATAGGAGATGTGAAGGAGAAGTAGAGGCAAGAGTAGTTAGCATTACAAATTCTAGACAGGGAACTAGAAAAAAATCAGAACAGGGCAAATTTCAAATTCATATGAGAGTCCATTGAAATTTCTTGGCGAGTCATTCCTCTATTGGACTCCTCCTCATTTTTCTTTTGTTTGCAAAAGCTGGACTTGAGAGTGATCGATTCAGGATTTGCTTTCAGGTATTTTGATAGCTGTTGGAGTGGTTAGAATCAGTATCTGTTCCCTCTCAAAGGCTTCTAGATAAGGGGAGAAAACAAATTTATCTGTCATTTTAGAGCAATAGCTGATTGTCTCCCTTAGCTACAGGTGGGAACTACAGTATTGAAGAACAAGATTTGAAGTCTTATATCTGAGCAGCACTTTCTGGTTAGGAACAAAATCATCAATGAGAAATAGCTGTGTAAATAACTTTTTATATAGACTTAGGTCTAATGTCTGGGAAGTGTAATTCCTTGAACTCTTAAAGAAATACACTGATGACTTTACTCTTTGGTTATACTTTCCTTTTGGGTGTTTAAGACCATACAGTTGGCCCAAGTAAATCAATTTATATTTACACTAAAGGTCATCTCATTTGAGGATCTGTTCCTCAAGGGTCACATGGGCTTGGGAGGAGCTCCTGCTCCTTTTTTTTTAAACCAGCTCCATCTATGTGAAGATAAGTCAAAGGTCCTGCTTGACCATGTCTGGCTTCACTTGGAAGCATGAATGAGATGTTTCCTCTGAGTTGACCCTACTTTTGTAGACTGGTCACTGGTTCAAGTCCATCTCGTGGGGTCTCCATGTCTTCCCTGAACAAGAGGACAGGTGACTCACCACATTTACAGGACATTTTGAGAGATGTTCCATAGTCCCCTGGAACTTAGTTGACCTTGGAGGGCAAGGGGCAAGAACTGTCCTTTAAGTCCCTCTGACCAGATTAGAATAGGCTTCAAAGTATGGCTGTTAAATATCCAGTAAGGTTAGTTCCACTGGTCTGGTACTTTTAATTACCAGTTGCTATGTAGATAAAGCTAAATGTTCTCAGATAAAACTTGACTATATATATATTTTGTTCCTTAAACTAGTTTACTAAACTATGACCTTAGAAATTTTAAGATTATGTGAATATTATTTTTGTCTCATCCTTTATGTATCGTAACAAACCTACACAGACCTTCATCATTTGATGTATATTATCTTTGTCTCATCCGATATATAACAAACCTACACAGACTTTCATCACTTGCTTAGGCTTTCTCATATTTTCTATTTTGGAAAATACCTCCATTCCCATATCCTTTTAACATCTTTTACATTCTCATTTTCTTTTTTTTTTTTTAAATAATTGTGAGACATAATAGCATTAACAAATAAATTTTCCATCTGTTGTGATACTTCTTTTCCTGGGGATGCTCAGCAATGCTTATTTCCTTTTAAGGTCAAGCCAATGTTTGATTAAAGTTTTACTGGGGAACCAATGAATTTACTGAGCTTACTTACTGAGATGACTGAGGGGTTGCTGAGGTGTATGAATGACCTGAGGGTATGCACACTGGAAAGCCTTTACTCAGCGTGGGTCAAGCCTTCTCCAGATTGTATACTTTAGCCCTCCTCTGCTACCTTTCTTATACATCCCAGGCCCATAGTGGGATGGGCCCTCCCACATAAATGAGCAATCAAGAAAATGCCCCACAGACATGCCCACAGGCCAGTCTGAAAGAGACAGTTCATCAGCTGAAATTCCCTCTTTCCAGGTGTGTCAAATTGACAACCAAGATAGCCGTCACAAGTCCCTCATGAAATTGGCATACCATCCTAACCCTTTAAACCATAACTTTTTCTTGTCTCCAAGGAAATGCTAATATCACAATATAAAACATTGTCCAACTTAAAAAATCCCACAGTCTTGGACTGGAGAAATGGCTTAGCATTTGAGAGTGCTTATTATTCTTCCAGAGGACCAGGGCTTGGTTCCTGGCACCCACATGGTGGCTGATACCTGTCTGTAACTCCATTTCCAGGGTATCCAAAGCCCTCTTCTGGCCCCCATGGCCACCAGGCATGTGTATGGTGGACTCACACACATGCAGACAAAACACTCATACAAGTAAATTAAAAATAAAATATTTAAAAAATTTAAAATCTCAGTGTTTAAAAAGTTCATCTTTAAAAGTTTAATATCTCTTTAAAAGTTGAAAGTTGAGCAGGGTGTGGTGGTGCATGCCTGTAGTCTCAGCACTTGGGAGGCAGAGGCAGGTGGATATCTGTGAGTTCAAGGCCAGCTGGTCTACATAGTGAGTTCCCGGACAGGTGAGGCTACAGGGAGACCCTGCTTCATAAAGACAAAAAGAAAAAAAAAAGTTGAAAGTCACTTAACTTTGGATTCCTATAAAATTTTTAAAAAAGTTACAAATGTCTATTCCAAGAGGGTTGAACCAGGGCACAGTCATAATCAGATCAAGCAAAATCTAAATCCAGCAGTGTAGCTCAAATCCTGTAGCTCAGTGCTGACATGCAGTGCTCATGATCTTCTGGGCTCCAGACAGCTTGGGTAGTCCCACTTCTCTGGTTCTGACATCTGCAGCACACACAGTTTGTCTCTTAGACTTAGACCAATTCCATTCCGCACCTGCCACTATCATTGGTGGTCATTGCGTGGTCCTGACATCTCCAGTATTCTGGGTCTCTATACCTTCACTAATGGACTTTCCTGGCCTCTCATGTTAACAAGCCTCAGCTTCTCTCCATGACCCCTTCAATCCTAGGTTTTCACTTCAAATAGGCTGTACCTTCACTAATGGTCTCTCCTAGTTTCTCTCTGATTCGGCTACACAGTGCCACGCCTCAGCTGCTCTCTACGACACCTTTGATCTTGGGATTTCCACTGCAACTAAGGCTGCCACTTCACCAGTGGCCTCTCTTGGCCTTTCACAGTGTTAAGCCATGACTGGTCTCCATGACCTCTTCAGTCCTGTAGCTTTCATAGCACCAAAACCAGTACCATGTGGGTGACTCTTACACATTATCTATTTCAACTTCTGCCTTGAGATGTAGTCTTGGCTCCCTCTTGATCACAGCTTCTGTGTTCTGACCCTGAGGAAATACTTCCCAGAAGATTTCACGTCAGTGATGCTGGTTTCTTCTTAATCATAACAGTTTTCAGTCTTAGCTAGCCAGCACTGATTGTCCCAGTAAAGCAAAGATTTCTCTGCAGTGGTATTGGTCCCTTGTTAATCATAGCTGTTTCTTCCATCCAAGCTGATTAGAAGCCGTAGATTCTCAATTCAAAATTTGACATGAAGATCCTGATAGAGGGACTATTTATTTATTTATTTATTTACTTATTATTTATTTATTTTTTGGTGTTTCTGAGACAGGGTCTCCCTATAGCCCCAATTGCCCTGGAACTTGCTATGTAGTCCAGACTGGCCTTGAACTCACAGAGATCTGCCTACCTCTGCCTCCCAAGTGCTGGGATTAAAGGCATGCGCCATCATGCCCGGCTGATAGAGGGGATCTTAAACTCCCCTCGAAACTTTGCAAGCCAGGCATCCATCATTTTCATTGCTCTCAATATTATCTTCCATGTTCCCACAACAGCTTATTAAGCTCTGACCATTCAATGGCTTTTCTAGTCCAAAGTTACAAATGCTTCCACAATCTTCTCCCAAACAACATAGTCAGATCCATCACAACAAGACCCCACTCTTGGAACTATTTTCTGTCTTAGTTTGCTTTTTGTTGCTGTGATAAACATACCAAAAATAACATGGGGAGGAAAGGGTTTATTTGCTTTAGAGCTTACAGTCCGTCATTGAGATAGCGAAGGCAGGAGCGTGGAGGCAGGGACTGAAGCAGAGACCTTGGAGGAGTGCTGCTTATTGACTTGTTCTCTCTAGCTTCCTAACTTACTTTTCTTATCCAGGCCTAGGGCCATCTGTCCACAGATGGTATTGTCCACAATGAACTGGGCCCTTATACATCAATCAGCAATCAAGAAAATGCACAACAGGCCAATTAGATAGTGGAAATTCCTCAGTTGAGAGTCCCTCTTCCTATGTGTGTCAAGATGACAACCAAGATTAACCATCACAACAGGGCAGATGGGCTAAGTGCTGTGGTAGAGCCATGCACAGAGCTGAGTAGAAGCACTGAGAAAGGGCATCTAAGCAAGACTAAGGAGCTTTGTCTTAGAGCAAGGTGATGTTTTGACTGAGTTTTGAAACTATTTACTAGATCATGGAGTTTAGCATATCTCTGGAAGGAAAACAGCATGTTCAATGTACAGAGAAATAAGCATGGATTAGTATAAAAATCAGAAGGAGAGGTACATGGGTAGGAGTGGCAGGAGGTTTCTCAGCCATGAGAAAGGCAGAGCCTGGGGGGATTGTAAAGCATGCCATGAAACAAACCCTAAACAACTAAGCAATTGATAGGAGGAGGTGGTGGAAGGAGATAGATTTGACAGGTTTTTAAAAGATCCTATTTTCTAGATCTGTGTTTGAATTTCTATCCTTTTATAATGAACTTCTGGGATAATGGCATGAATCTCTTCATAGAATGGAGCCCTTGTGACCCAAATACCTCCCAAGTTTTTGTTCTGGTTAGGTGTCATTGCTGCATTTCACGGAGACTGAATATTAAAGAACAGAAAGGAGGAGGACGAGGATGAGTTCAGCATTGTACAATCTGTATTTAAAGTGGCCATGGTTTTCCAAATGATGTTTTCCTGGAGACCGGTGCATGTGTTTGAGTGCTCCTGAGAGCAGAGATGTCTTGGGAGCCTGAGCACATAAACCATAATTGAAGCCATTGGTGTTGATTAGATCACCCAGGCTCTGAGTATACAGCAAAAGCATCGTGCCAGAGTACTTAGGGAAATGCCAGCATTGCAAGAGTAAGCAGAGGGAGAAGGCACAGCCAGTAGATAGCACAGAAGCTGACTACATGCTGCTGGGGAGGATACTACTGGACTGGAGTCCGATGTAGACATAGTGATTCTTAAGATTCAGAAAGGTATTTGGATTGTTGTTATAACCTTATGGACAAGACATAGAAGTACATGATGAGTGCTGGTATGCTAGGCAGACACTCGACTAGTCAAACAGACATAGCTCAAAGTTATTAATTTAAGGAATCGATATTAAGCTGAATAAAGTAATCAATTATAGTATCTAATCTCTATCCTATCATTGTTTTGCCATTACCATGTTATCTAATACTTTGGTTTCAAGAAGGTGTAACCAAATATTGTAAAATTGAAAGCTGGGAAGGATGCCTAATGAGTTGGAAAGCAGAATTGAGATTCAAAATGTTTTTGAAAGTTAAAATAATGAGTAAACAAATGTAGTTTAAACAGACTGTTCTTTTTGGTTAATGAGATCATTTGCATTAGTAGGTAGTAGACAGAAGAATGCAGACGAGCTCAACCAGGAGGTATTTTGTAGGAGTTTCTGCTTTGTACTCTGAGAACTGCAGGGCTCCTGCTTTGGATGGACAGCTGCCTTGGGTTGCATCTGTGGGAACTGAGTCCTAGTTTTCTGCACTGTGTCTGTATAACGATGGAATCAAGCGGTACTTCACTGAAGGTTGTGTTTATACTTACTGTAACAGGAAAGAACAAAAATCTTTGCCCTTAGTGCTTTGGTTTTAAAACAGTGTTCTTCTTAGCTACCATACTAAGCACTTTATTCTGTTTGCTACATCGTAAACAAACAATGCTCTTATTTAATACACTATCCTAAAATTGAAAGCAAAAGGAATTTAATTCAGTCATTTGAAATGTAAGCCTAATTCAGACTTTTATTTGCTGATTCATGTGCATGAATGCATACTAGGAAGCAACTTGAACCAAAATAATAATATATACTTTTAATATTTCTGAGCCTGTTGTGCTAAGGAAGTA
>NW_008358866.1:2645899-2646437 GCF_000622305.1 Nannospalax galili | reverse complement strand
ATATATTATAAGAACATATAATAATATGTAATAACAAAAATCAAGATTTCATATAGAATTTTATCATATAATTTCATATTTTCAGCTGTCCTTACTCATTTATTCTTCCAGTTCCACCTTGGAATAATTTTAAAGTTTCACAATTCCTTCTGGCATCCGTTAGATGTCCTTATTTATTTGGAAAAATGTCATCTTCTGAGCATTATCTTTATATTTAAGGACCTTGTCTCCTTCAGCTTTTACCGAATCATTCTGCATTCTTCAGTCTTTGTATTTCTGTTTTATTTGGTTGTTTTTCTATACAACTTTACTTTTAACTGATTTTTCCCTAATGTACTAAAAAGCCATTTGTTTTTGGAAATTAAGTGAATATTTGGTTTCTTACCGTGCTGTCTTGTTAATTATAACCTTTTGTCAGAAAACCTTTTATTCTCTTGATAGTAGGAACCACTTGAATACAATATTTAAAATATATTGTCTAAATGCGAGAGATAAATAATGCCTAGTTTTAAAAAACCAGAGGGAACCATATTCGTCC
>NW_008358866.1:2645326-2645726 GCF_000622305.1 Nannospalax galili | reverse complement strand
CAGATTTTGCTCCTTGCCCTCCTAGGTCGACTAAGTTCCAGGGGACTATGAGCATCTCTCAAAATGTAGCTGGTGAGTCACCTGTCCTCTTGATCAAGGAGGCTGTGGTGACCCCACCAGATGGACTTGAACCACAGTGTTCAGTCTACAAAGAGGAGGGTCAACACAGAGGAATCATTTCCTCCATGCTTCCAAGCGAAGCCAGCTATGGTCGAGCAGGACTTTTGACTTATCTTCACATAGGTGGAACTAGTGAAAGAAAGGAGTCAGGGGCTCCTCCCAAGCCCATATGACCCCTGAGGAACAGATCCTCAAACAACCTTAAGAGTAAAAATAAATTGGTTTATCTGGGCCAACTGTATGGCCTTAAACACCCAAAAGGAAAGTATAACCAAAGATT
>NW_008358866.1:2630186-2645235 GCF_000622305.1 Nannospalax galili | reverse complement strand
TGAAATATTCAAGATAATCATATTATCTTAATTTCACGAATATGTAGAACTGGGAAAATGAACAGCAGACCTCAGTCTTATCTAAAGGAATATTGACAACTGATTGCTGCTAGATGAGGAACAGCTGATCTTCCTAAAACAAGGCTCTCTAGATAGGCTGACTAGATTCAGCAGATGGACAAGCACTGGGGAATGGCTGGGTCACTGACAACACAATGGACAGTAACAGGGATGACAGAGTATATGGGCTCCAATGGGGGGGAGGGGAGGCTATGGGAGGGTGCCATTTGGGAAATGGGTATAATAGATAAATAAGATTGTGTGGGATGTTCTGTATGAGATACACACACAAAAATCAACAAATTAAAAAGAAAAGACATATTTGAGGAGGAAGCATAAAAATTTGCTTCATGTTAATTAGTAGAGGTGATAAACATTACCATTGAGATCTACCTGATGACTTTATAGCCATACTCAGGTGCCAAGGATCTGAGTGTAACTAGTGACTAGTAATAATCAGAGACTAAAGACACATGTGTAAATATCTAAGCATTAGCAGCATTAAAAATGGAAACAGCATATCTTAAAATGAAATGGAGATCTTCTTTAAAGGGTAAAAACTCATTCAGTTTTATATCTTACAGGGTTTATACTGAGTTCAGTATTTTGTAACTGTATTAATTCAACTGTGAACCTAAAAATTTATGTCACTTTTGAAAGAGATGTATCCTTGCTCTGGAAATTATTACTGAATATGTTAAAGCTGTAACGAAATGCTTCTTCTAATCATGTGGTTATTAAATAAAAATTAAAAAAATTATATATTGTCTATGTTAATAGTGATCTTCACCACAACCAACATTTCTGCTTTCATAGATGAGGAAACTAAAGCTCAAAGGCAGTTAATAACTCGAAGACATGACAAATCTGGTTAATAAAGTTGGGGTACATTTGTCTCTAAAGACCATACTTTCTACCGAACCCCATTGCCTCTCCTTCTGTCTAAGTAGAACTGATTTATGCTCACACCTCTGCACAACTAATTTTTAAATGCTATGTATTTACAGCCCCCCCCCCCTGCCTTGAGTAATCAATCACTTTTAGATCATTCTTCTTTCTCAGGGTTAATCCCTTCCTCGGATGTTTCAAAAGTCTTTTAAAAAATATTTTATTTATTATTTTTATTTTATGTGTATGAGTGTTATGCCTGAATGTAAGTAAGTGCACCCATGTCATGCAATGCCTGTGGAGGACAGAAGAGGCTGTCGGATCCCCTGGAACTGGAGTTACGGACGGTTGTTAGCTGCCATGTGAGTGCTGGGATTTCAACCTGGGTCTTCTGCAAGAACAGTGTTCTTAACTGCTGAGCCATCTCTCCAGCCCCATGTTTCAGAAATCTTTTATCTCCAGAATAGATGCTAGTTATCCAAGGAGATGCTTTAACAATGAGAGTTCTCTGTCCTGTTGCTGTTGTGTTGCCCATGCACAAGGTATGTAGGTGGCCACTGGCCCTCCTCTTGAGGATAGTGTGTCTGTGCAGACTCCCTACAGAGTCATTTTCTCTTGTCTGGGCAAACTTTTTCCCATGCTATGCTAATGAACTGAGGAACTATCGTTCTGGCTCTGCTAGATTCTTGACTGGGGGTTTGTTTTGGGGAACCAAAGTTGTTTGTGGTTTTTCCATGGTAAATAGCACATGAATGTTCTGAACCTAGAGTATTTTCTGCTGCTACTCTGGGAATACAGGAGGCACACAAAAAGGTAGGAGGCAGTGAGGGGTTATAATACTATACTGTCTGCAATCAGAAGCCTATAAAACTGAAAAAGTAAAAGGGAAAAATTGTTGTTGAAAAACTAAAACACACCAAAGAAAAATCAGAATAAAACTTGGTGGTCCATAATTCTACCACTTAATTTTTTTCTTTCTGTTTTCTTTATATCTACATCTCTTTTAAGTTCATAGTTATTATGACTCATGTCTTAGCTTCTTTCTCCATTATGGTAATAAAATACCCTGACAAAAGCAACTTAAGTGAGAAAGAGTTTATTCCTCCTCACAGTTCAGGGTACAGTGTGTCATGGTGGGGAAGTCAAGGTGGCAGGACCTCAAAGCAGCTGGTCATGTCCCATCCACAATCCAGAAGCAGAGAATGATGAACGGATGGGATGCTGCTGCTCAGCTCCCTTTCTCTGTTTATACACTCCAGGACCACAGCCAGGGAATGGTGCCACCCACAGTGGGTGCCTTTATACCTCAATGAACATAATCAAGATAATTACCCATAGCTATGCCCAGAGGCCCATCTCCCAGGTGATTCTAGAGTCTGTCAAGTTGACAGCACTAACAATTACAGAAGGCTCAATCATGGCATCAGTCTTTTAAAAAAACTTTATTGAAGATTAATTGAAATATAGTAAACTATGAATAATTATGCAGTTGGTCAGTTTTGAGATATTACATTTGTGAAACTATCATAATCAAGCTAGCCATTTTCAATACTACTGAATGTTTTGTTTTCCTTTGTAATTTGACTCTTCAACCCTCTCTCCAGGCATCCACTGATCTGGTTTTTGTCATTACAGATCCAGTTGCCCTTTCTAGAATTTTAGATAAATGGAATGATGTGATATGCATTTTAATTTTTCATAGTCTTGCTTCTATCACTTAGTGTAAATTTATTTTTGTATTTTTAAAACTTCTTTAGTTGAATTCTTGCGATTTTCTTACAATATAATTTGATGGTCTTTAGGTCACCTCCCCTATCCTCACCTCCACTTATTGTGCTATATTACAATTTAATGTACTATATTATATATAATAAGACCTATAGAGTCTAATTTGTGTCTCCAACTGTCCTTCAGTGTGGGTCTGTCCATTGGAGCCTGGTTATCCTACTGAATCCCTCGCTTGAAGAGATTGTATTTGCCCCTCCTAGGAGCCATCTGTTGCCTTTGGTAGGGTTAAGGCTTCTTACCCACTTCCTCATGTCTATGCTGGGATTTTGTCTGATTTGAGCTTGCATAGATGGGACTTGTGGATGCTGTCACCATTGCTGTGAGTTCATATGAGTAACTGACCAGCTATCTGGAAAACTCTGTTTCCTTGTGGTCATCCACCACCTCTGGCTCTTACAATCTTTCCATTTCCTCTTCCACAATGATTCCTGAGCATTGGAGGGTGGGGAAGAATTTTGATATAGGTGTCCTAGTCAGGGATAAGTGCTTTGTAGTCTCTTGTTCTCTACACGTTTACCAGTTGTAGCTTTCTGTGGTAATCACCATCTGTTGCAAAAGGGAATTTCTCTGGTAAGAGTTGAGTGATGCCTTAGTCTATGGGTATAACAGTAAGTAATTGAAAGTCACTTTACTATGATAACTATTTGGCAGAAAACTAGTATTAAGTTCTCCCGTGTCCTGTGACCTGTTTAACCTCAGGTTCCTAATTCTGATATCAGTGCCAGGTATGGGCTCCATCCCAGGAAGCAGACCTTAAATGCAATTACACTATGGTTGGTTACTCCCATATTTGTGCTGCTATTGTACTATGGGGCATATTTTTCCAGGCCAGTTGTTATTGTAGTTCATAGATTCAGAGCTGGGTAAGGATGATTATTACCTTTTCCTTCCAGCAGCTTGCATAGCACCTTCCAGAACTAGCCAGTAGAGGTGAGGCTCTGAAGTTAGTGTCAGTTTGATTTCTCCTTGTTTGTTCTACAGCTCATGTATATAGTGTATTCAGCAGTAAGGTCTTACTATCCAGTTCTAGTGAGTAAGAGCAGGACAATGGTCATTATTATTTGAGGGTCTATGGGACCCTGGTCAACAACTTTTATACAGGGAGTCCATTCCTGGCATTGAGGTTTTCTTTTTTTTCTCATTAGCCTATGATGTCTAGAAAGGGCAGTGTCCCTCTGTTTAGGAGAACTCCTTTTAATCTCTTTTTTATGATTTACTTTAAGAAGCTTCTATAGTGGTAGGTTTCCATATGGCTTTTTCTAAAGTCAGTGTTACTTATCCCTTCCTATAGTCCCTCCTCTGCCTCCCATTCCTCATATTAACCCTTCCTAGTTTAATGTTCCCCTTTCCCCCTTCATATCACTGCTCAGCCTGGGTCTCCAGGGATCCTCCTCTTACCTCGGACTTGTGGCTTGGAGCTCCTTCCATGTTCCAGTTTATCATTTGTTTTTAACATAACATAGTTCATGTCATAGCTGCAATATGATAATGTAATCTATGAGCATTCAGAACTAAGTGTGAGTATGCCAATTAGAATATTTATAATATGCAGATCTAATACCAAATATTGAAATCTAATACCAAAGCCAAAAGAATAATGACATTTTGAGATCTTCCTGGAGGTTATTTTCTGAATCATCAGTATTTAGTTTTATTCAGATAAATCTTGATTTTGAAAAAGCTAATCATTATGTTAGTTGATATGCCTGTTGCTGGGTGCTATATTCATCTGCCTGTCAATTTTTTTTCAGAGAGTGATTCAAAATTTTTATTTTTTCTTTTCTTGCATTTGAAGTACTCTGATGACACCCTTAGCCTGAAATTCTTTGCCATAGTCCTTTATCACTAACTGTGCAACTGCAACCAAGCACTTTACCATCTTCCACCAACTTGATATACATAGACTCATCACAGTTGGATGCAAACCCACAAAGATGAGCTTGACACTTGTATGAGGCTTAAGACTTTTATACTCCCACATGCTAGACCATCATAGATGAGGAGGTGCTCCATTTCTGTTCTACGACTGCATTAATGTCCATTATACTCCAGCAACAGTGCACTCTGTGGCCACGGTGGTGGGCTATTGGTGAAGCCCAATCACCTTGTTTTGTGTGGGGGTGTGGGTGCATGTGCACATGTGTGTTTGTGGAGTCCTTAATTGTGAGGCCCAATCTTGATTAACTGAAAGATAACAGTGCTGGAGCCTTGGCCTCTGCCTCTATGTTACTGGGCCTGGAAGAAAATAAGCTATTATTGTCAATTAACAAACACATGTCTTCCAGAGTGCGAGATAGTTCTCATACCACTCATGTAGAGGCTATAATGAAGACTTTTGCCTAGGGCCTGGTAATGTGATGGATATTTGCACACTCTGGATAACAATGGCAGAATGTGTTCAATTGGAAGCACAATTAAATGTATACATTATTAATTGAAATTATATTTCTGCAAGTCTAACAAGATAGCTATGTTTAGCTATATTTTAACTGTGTTTTCTCTTTTGGTGACAAACAAAGAAAAATTTTAAATTTACATTTAAAATAAGATGAGAGGTCTTTTATTCTGGTGGCAGTGTTGTATATTTCAGGGGTCTTTATGTTTTTCTTCAGGAAGACAGAAGGTATAGGTGTGTCTGGACTGGCTGTCACATCTAGATTTGTCTCTTTTTAGAGTCTATCTTCTACAGCAGAAGGCGATGGCCTTCTCAGGACAGGGAGATGAATGTGATGGTCCTATCATAGTGTGGAATGTTGAAGTCTCTGTGGTGACCACAGGTAAAGGCAGGCTAGTCGTTAACTGGACCTTTTCAGCTATGACTTTTTTCTGACCTTCTCTTTAAAGCCACTTTTTGCCTTTATTTCCTTAATTCTCTATTTTTAACTCACTGAAGCCTGGTTTTAATTCCAGCCATGACCCTAAATCTCTCCTAGTGGTTGCTGTGTCTCTTCCTGCTGTGCAGCATCTGACTTCGCTCCCAGGCTGTTCCTTTCTTACTTGCCAAGACACTGAGCTTTTGTATCACTCGTTGTGTCCCTATTTCCTGAACCCCTTTTCCATGATCTCGTTTGAAATGTTGGTTATTCCAGATTTGTGTTTTGGTCTTTTTCTCTATCCATTGTACATGTCCTCTCTTCAGTGATCACATCTGTATTTTCTGTTACTCTTATTTTTCTTTTCTGTAGATTGAAGTGACATATACTTCTTATAATTTGAATAATCTGAGCAAGTAAAATATATGAAAACCATTTGCAATTCTATCTGTGGAGAAGCATTGTTATTATTTTTTATTTTGTTGAATTTTTGAGAATTTCATATAGTATATTTTGATCACATTTAGAGCTCCTCCCTCATTTGCAACCCCCCACTACACTCATATACTTTCATATACTCGTGTGTGTGTGTGTGTGTGTGTGTGTGTGTGTATGTGTTTGTGTGTATATGCCTGTAGAGTCAAGTGTGTCCCCAAATGCCCTGTGGGGTGGAGTGAGACTCTCTTTCCCCCCTCCCAGCAGCCATTAGTTACTAACAGTTCCTCAGGTAGGGTTGGGGTTTCTTACCCACCTCCCCAGGTTCATGCTTGGATTTTGTCTTGTTTGAGCTTACATGGGACTTGTGCATGCTATCACCATTGCTGTGAGTTCATATGAATAACTGACCAGCTGTCTGGAAAACTCGGTTTGCTTGTGGTTAACTGCAACCATCTTAAAATGGTTCATAATGATCCCTGAACCTTGGAGGACAGAAGTTTGATATAGTGTCCAATTCAGAGATAAGCACTCTGCAATCTCTTATTCTCTGCATGTTTGCCAGTTGTGGGTCTCTGTGCTAATCACCATCTGCTGCATAAGGAAGCTTCTTTGGTGAGAGTTGCTCTCAACATTAAACTATGGGTGTAACAATAAGTCATTAGGATTCAGTTTAATGCTATATTTATTTAGCAGGATAATAGTATTACGCTTTCTCTTATGGTCTGTGACTGCCTCCATCTCACAGAGATCTGCCTGCCTCTGCCTCCTGAATGCTGGGGTTTAAGACATGCATCACCACACCTAGCCCATTGTTATAATTTTTAGGGTTGTCTTCCCTACAACTATTAATTAAATGAATCTTTATTGTTTGTTTGTTTGGCTTTTTAGGTTTGTTTTAGATGGGGGTCTCACTATGTAGTCCTGGCCTACCTGGAACTCACAGAAATCTACCTGCCTTTGCCTCCTGCGTGTAGGGATTAAAGATGTGCTCCACCATGCTGGGCAAGTTTAGATGAGTTTTTAAAATTAAATTAAATTAAATTTTATGCGTATGAGGATTTTGCCTGCATGTGTGTGAACGCACCCATGTCACACAGTGCCCGTGGAGGCTGGAAGTGGGCATCAGATCTCCTAGAACTGGAGTTATGGATGGTCATTAGCCTCCATGTAGGTACCAGGACCCAAACTCTGGTACTCTGCAAGAGCAGCTTGTGCTCTTAATCACTGAACTATCCCCCAGCTCCCAAGCTTAAATGATTCTTAAATGCAACCTTCAATGCTTAGTTCTTCATTAAGTTCTAAATGCTCCTTGAATTATGAAAGAAATCATGAAAAAATAATCCTTCTCTATTAGTAGTTCATAGGCTAAAGAAGCAAGTCTCAGTGTGATTATACATTAGAATAATAGACCAGTAAGTTATTTCCAGTTTAGGAATCACTGAGGACAGGGTACAGGGGCTGGGTCCCGGTATGTAAGCATGGTTAAGAATCACTTGCCTAAGGCTGGCAGGATGACTCAGCAAGTAAAGGTGCTTACCACCAAGCCTGATAACTTTAGTTCCATATTTGGGACCCGCATGATGGAAGGAGAGAACACAAGTTTTCCTCTTACCTCCATATATGAAGCACTAGAGGTTAGAATGCTAACATATGAATTTGAGAGGATGTAATTCAACTCACAACAGTCATATTTTCCCAGAGGCTTATTTTTGGTCTTATTCTAATAATATTTATGGGTTTTTGCCAAGTGATATTTGGGCATAGTTACTATTACTGACTCTAGCTTGGTGACATTGAGTTTTATTTTGGGGAAGGAGATGGGTTTCCTGATAGTAAAATTAATACTTGCTGAATTGGAAAAGAAATCCCTTTTAGAAAAGATACATGAAGTGAGCTAGAGAGATATTAAAACACTATGAACATGAAGTTAGATTTTTCTTAGATTTCTCTTTTAGTCTCACATTTAAAATAGAACCAGTACATTTTCTCTACTTTGCAAAGAAGAGAAGATAAACTAAAGTGCTTCCTCTAGGGAAATTCTTGGTTTAAAAGTATGTATCATCTTCATTTTCTTGTCAGTACAGTAATATAGTCCAGTTCTAAATGAAGGCCAACATCTGACCTGAAAGTGTATCACCCTCATTATGGAGAGAAATTTGGCTTGTTACAAGAATTTCTTGTTGTTGCACCAAGAAAAGTATTATTGATTGCCTCACCTTTCTATATCAGGTGTATGAGCCACAGAGATCTTTCCAGCTGGCCTCTGGTTCCTCTGCACTCTCTTAGGAGGAGCTTCTTTATAGCTCTGAGTTCTAGTTGGAACATAGGCCATTAGAATGCATCCTCATATAACAGTTTGTGACTGTAACAGTCATAACTAATGATTATAGATGTCAGCACATGGACCCATTAGCTCCAAGTTCTTTAGTGCAGTAGAGGAGAATGTAAATTTAATTGTGGAATAAAAATTTTTCTGCATTTATTATTTCCTTATAATCTTATGGCTGAATATAATACCTAAAATAAATGGAACACCCTGTGTTAAGAATAGGTATAAAATAGGTTCTTCCTTGAATGATTTTTAATTACTTTCTAAATCTTAACCTTCAGTAATATTCTACAGTAGCCATGGAATAAATTTCTTGGGAGAGACTTGATTTTTTTAAAACTTTGCATATTTTTTTGAAATAATTTAAAAATTCATATTGTTTAAATAGTCAGACAGTGACTCAAGAGACCCAGTTCTTCTCTGGAGTTGCATAGCAGCAAATGTGTTCTTCGTGATTTTGCCATAGATGAAACTGGGCAGTTGTTCAGATCCTAGCTGTAAAAGCAGAAATTGCTCATGGGATTTTTTGTCCTGCCGTCACAGCCTGCCTCAGTGACCACCATGCAGTAACACTTGAATTTGATCTCTGCATTCATAAAACTATACACTTCCTGCTCTTCTTCCTCACATGAAGAGACTCGGGAAAGGCATCTTTTAGTGCTTTCACAGCGAGTGTACTGAGGGAGCTGCAAAGACCACATGGAAGCAGATAGATGCGCAGCCCTTGATTCTGTTTTGATAGACTGGTTTATTCAAGCAGATACTACCAGAGAATGTGTTTATTTTTGCTTTTGTATCAGCTGCTTTTTTCCCTCTTTTCTGGCCTGGCCTGCGGGAATGTACATCTTTATTTCTACACAGTGTCACAAAAAATTTAAGTTACAAAGTTTTTGTCATGAAGTAATCAGCTCTTTTTGTTTGTTTGTTTTGAGACAGGGTCTCCCTGTAGTCCCAGCTGGCCTGGAACTCACTATGTAGACTATGCTGGCCTGATATCCACCTGCCTCTGCTTCCTGAGTGCTGACATTAAAGGTGTGTGCCACCACGCCCAACAAGTAATCAGCTCCTTAAATGAATACAATCTGTGTCTTACCTGCTGGGGATTTTCAAACATGTTGTACCCCAAGTTGATTTTGTTTGAAATGAACTGTTTTTAATTTAGGAGAGTTAATTGCTAAATTAACTCTACTAGAGAATTAATGGCTCTTAAGTATTGTATACAGAATTGGCATTAATTTATAGCTGCTTGAAAAACATAATCTAATTTTAGTTATTTAGAAGAAAAAGTTTATTTTTGTCACAAGATTTTGTAGAAACTAAATGACAGGTAATGTCCAGCTGGCTATGTGTATATTAGGATGGAATCTGGTGGCCTGTGAGCCAGAGACTCAGCCATGGACCCTTATTGTCATTGATTGTCTGACCCTGAGTAACTAGTTTTTCCTTGGAATCCATTTGGAAAAGAAAGAGGTTGGTGTCCTAATTTGTTTCTTCATTGCTTTGACAAAACACTCTGACCACCACCAACTTGGGGAGGAAAGGGTTTATTTATCTTACATCTCCTGGGTCACAGTTCATCAGGGAGCCCAAGGTAGGAACTCAGGGCAGGAACCTGGAGGCAGGAGCTGGAGCACAGGCCATGGAGGGACACTGCTTACTGGCCCCTGCTCAGCCTGCTTTCTTATGCAACACAGGTACCACCCACTGTGGGCTGGGCCCTCCCACATTACTCAGCAATCAAGAAGATACCCCATAGACAAGGCCACAAGCCAGTCCTATGGAGGAAATTCCTCAATTGAGGCTACCTCAACCCAGGTGTGTCAAGTTGACACCAAAGCTATCCAGCACAGTTGGTTAGGTCATCTCTTAATATCTTGATATCTTGGATTTATTTCCTCTGTGTATATATTTTGAGAGTATCAGGAATTATGTCTTTGCTTCTTGTTGGGTACTTGAGAAAATGGGAATTTTCCTTTTTTCTGTGGGTATAATGGACAGAGGATGTAGCTTGATGGTTTAAAGGGGGAAAACCCCCCACTGCTTACAAATAGTTGGCAAGAAGATCTTTTGAATCTGGCATAATCCAGATTCCTCCCCCCTGCTTCTCTCTATGCATATATATCATTCTATTCCTCCCTCTGTCATTTCAATATCATTGTATACCTGCTTCTATCATTTCATTTAACCATCTGAACTGAGTCAATTGAATTTAGACATTTAGTATAAGATGCTTAATGCTTCTTAAGGCAAGGTTTTAGGGATATGGAAGGTCTTAACATTCTCTAATTGTACCTTGGTTTGTAGGGTTACTTTGAATTAGAATTTGTAATAACACTCATGACAGTTAACCTGTGAGGTTTTTGAGGTTTTTTTTTTTTTTTTTTTTTTTTTAGGTAAATATTCTGGCTAGTGATGTAAGGTAGTCTGGGTGATACTTGCTTTTCATTTTAATTCTTTAGTGTATGGCTTTCAAGTGTTGAGGCCTTGCTTTCTCAGTGAAACTAATTCTTTCTCACCAGGACATTTTAAAAGAATTGTTTCCAAATAGAGATATAACACATTATGAAATGGAAAGGTTCAGCATTATAAACATGTGTGTATACCTTGGTGTAATCTATGCTTTTTAACTCATCCCAAATTCAAATGATCCCAAGGTTGTAAGATAGACTGAGCCTAGCTGGGAAAAGAGGTGGTACAGGGGAGGTATTCCTGTAGTCTACAGGGAAGAATATAAACTAGTAGAGACTTCTATAACAATTGGTTAATATCAAGAGTTTCAAAGTATAATGTTGTCACCAAGAATTTTGCATCTCTTTCCATGGTTATCTTATGGAAACTGAATGATGGTATACTTGTAAAGTCATTCATCTTAGAACTCTTTATCAATAATCCAATTATTTAATTTGTGATTGGTTAAATAAGTTTCTTCTATCCTATACAACATCCCAGGATCATTAAATGTGATGATATAGCAGCATATTGATTTACATCGAAGAGGTTTACAGCATGGAAAGCAGATTACAAAACATTTTGTGAAAATATTGGTGTGGGTATCTATATGATTATATAGCTATTTGATAAAATGTTAAATTGTTTCCTATGCCTGTTCCCTGGAAGACAATAATGTGGATAGCCTCTTTCATAAACTCCTGTCTCCAATTTTTCTACAACAGTCATGGATTCTTCAAAATTAAATAACGAATGGAATCAGTTTGGCTGGATTTTAAATTCCATTTTATCAGCTACCTATATAATCCTGAAAATTTTATTTCTTCATTTTTTTCTCTTATTTGTGGAGATACCAGAAAAAAACTCTAACACCTACCTTGTAAAGTTATTGTGAGGAGTTACCATACTTCATATATGTGAACTCTTTGCAACAGTTCATAGAGTAGCATATCGGCAATCATTGTTTTCCTAACGTAAATCGCAAGACACAGCAGTAGGGTAGCACATCTACAGTTTACTGGTAGAGAAATTATTTTCTTCTGTTATCAACCATTTGAAACAATTTGGCAAACTTTAAAGAAAAATGTGATGCTTAGATGCTTGTTTTTTCCTTTACTAGTATTAAACTTTAATTTATTGAGGTGGAATGCACATAGCATAAAACTAACCTTTTTGAAGTGAACAAATCAACATTACTTATTACACTGTATACTGTGTTCATAATGTTGGACATTCATCACCTTTTTTTTTTTTGGTCTTTTTGAGACAGGGTCTCCCTGTAGCCCCAGCTGGCCTGGAACTCACTATGTAGAGCAGGCTGGCCTAGAACTCACAGAGATCCAAGTGCCTCTGCCTCCAAAGTGCTGAGATTAAAGGCATGTGCCACCACACCCGGCCTGACATTCATCACTTTTATCTAATCACAATCCAGCATAAAACCTATAATGAATAGGCAGTTCCCTCCATCCTCCCCTCCTGCAGTACCTGGCAGCCACCTCTGCATTCCATCTTCGTGAATGTATCTATTCTGCCTATTTCATATAAATGGAGTCTTACAACTGTGACCTATGCCTAGCTTCTTTGACTTGGTATAATGTTTGGGGGCTTTATCCACTTTGTAGTAGTATTAGGACTTGCTGTGTCTGAAAGGAAAGTTTCTTCATTCTGCAAGATACCACAATTTGTTTTGCCATCCATTCATTGATAGACACCATTTGTTATGAATACTAATGCTGTGAATATTTACTTTTTAAAAATAATTTGTTGTGGAATGAAGTGACATATCAGAAATTTTAGAAAATACAGAAATGTTATTAATCCAAATTTATAATTTGATACATATCTTTTTAATCTTTCTAAAAAGTGTATATGCATATATAATACATCATATATGCATATATGAAGGCATATATGCATAATATTCTACCATACATGTTAAGTCCTATCCTATCCAATCAAGCATTTGTACCCAAATGTCCTTCAGTGTAAATTCATATATAAAACACGACAAATATTTTCTGATGCTAAAGTTGTAGGAATACAATTTGTAAGGTTTTCACACCACACACACACACACACACACACACACACACACACACAGACACATACATACACACACTGCTGAATTTCCTTATGGAAATGTTACACTGAATTATATTCCATATTAGCAGTATTTGAGTGCCTAGTCTTTTGTTTACTCATGTACTTTTACTCATAATCATTTTAATCATTACCATTTTAACAAAATGGTATTCATCTTATAGTCATAAATTCCAATTCACATAAAACATTTTGTCATTTGTTCTTGTTTTCTTTATTTTTGAAATGCCTGCTCTGTGACCTTTAGTGAGCGTTTCTTTTACTTAATGACTAGTAGAGTTTTAATTTTTTTTTTTTTAGATAGGGTCTCACCATGTAACTCTAACTTGCCTGATACTCCTTATGTAGACCATACAAGTCCGCCTTGATTCACAGGCCAGTGGAAGTACATAAGTAAACAAAAGACTAGGCGCTCAAATACTGCTAGTAGGGAATATAATTCAGTGTAACATTTCTATAGGGAAATCCACTGGTCTCTACCTCTGAGTGCTGGGATTAAAGACATGCATCACCACACTGTCCATGGCCAAGAGAGTTTTTTAAAATGAAGAGGTATCTTGATAATCTGCTATAAATATTTTTTCTAGGCTACTCTTTGTCTTTCTCCATCACTTTTTGATTCTTTTGCTTTCTGCCTTTGCTTGCATGGTTTTGTAAGTGTTCCTTAGGTAACTGGTGTTTGTGTTTGGTGAGAAAAAAATCCAATATTGGCTTATTTGAACATGGAGTACTACTTCTCTTAGTAATTATTTTGCTATGAAGAAGTTCCTCTGATAACTTAGAAAACCCCTGTAATCCACTGGAGCTGCTTGCACCTTAGTCTAGAGTCTCGTGTGCTATACTTTAGAGACATACATTTAGCCTAAAAAACAAAGGCATGTCCAGAAGTTATCAGGGAACCCATCTCCATGATGCGTTCTTGAATTAGAACACACTTAGTCACTCTGTGTTTTGTCTGTAATCCAGAGGTTTTCAACTTACATTGACTTTTCAGGCACTTGACTCCTCATCCATCAAGGAAAGGTTGAATTTCATTCAATACACTCCACTTACCCATGCAAGAAATAGAATAAATTCACTTTGGGAAATTGTTCTTACCCTTTGAATGTTATTTAAGAACACCTCATTTTTTTTTTTGCTATTCCCATTTCTTTATCTTTATTAGACATAGATATCATATTCCTACATATCAGGGAAACAAGTTATGTGAGTGGATTGCATTAAATAGCAGAATTGGAAATGACATTTCTGGTGGTATGAAATGAAACATCTGTTTACTTTAGGGTGGCACTGCTGATGACTGCTCATTTTCTGCTTCTGAATGAATTTCTTTGTGCAAACATCATAGAGAGTTCTTATAAAAGAAACCAGGAAATATAAGCAAGCCAAATATAACTACAATGATTCCTGTTAATATCTGTTCACATTCCCTTTCATGTATATGCTGTCATTCACACATTTTATAAAATAAATTCATACTGTACTCATCATGAGCATCTTGCTATGCCAGGGGGATGCTACCATTGAAACAAGTACACAGAGTCCCACAGCGTGGATATTGTGACATGTATTGTAGTAGTTCCCCATTGTCGATCGTTTAGAAACTTTTATGTCTTGTTTTACACCTCACAATAAATACTGTCAGTGAAAGTTTTGCGATAGTTAGATGCCTGTCTTCTCAATGTGAAGTGACTACAATTTTGAATTTTTTTAATGTCTTGAAGGAAAAATGAGATTGTCAGGGCTGTAAAGGCTTTAGGTCGAGTGTCTTTCAAATTTAGTACAGGAAATCAAATAAAAATTTCCCTTTTCAGAGGCTGGAGAGATGGTTCAGCAGTTAAGAGCACTGGTTGCTCTTGCAGAGGACCTGGGTCGGTTCCCAGCACCCACATGGCAGCTAACAGCCATCCATTACTCTAGTTCCAGGGGATCCAACACCCTCTTTGACTTTTGCAGTCATTGCATGAAATGAATGCACTTAAATACATGCAGGCAATACACTCATACACATAAAATATGAACAAAATATTTTTAAAAATTTCCCTTTTCCGTGTAAAGATATCTTGTATGTGTTTTTTTTCTTGCTGGCAATTCTTTTTCACTCTCTCTTTCCACCTTTGGAAAACAAATGTGAGAAGGTGAGATGGGAGCTCTGGAAGATTTACTTTCTTTTTTCTTGTTGAGA